>NW_010391348.1:33400-40823 GCF_000710305.1 Buceros rhinoceros silvestris | reverse complement strand
TTCCCTACCTTTTACATGCCGTACTCTATCAATTTCAAGCTATGTCTAAGTTGTTTTGTTTGTATCATTTACTTTTCGTTTCAGATATGAGTATGAGTAGGGACTGTACACAGTTCTGTGAGAAATTATTGTTCAGTTTTGGCCAAAGTTGGATAGGTGTACAGACTTTGGACATACCTTTGCCACTATCTTAAGATTGTGGGTCAGTGTTAAGATGCTCAGTGATTTTAGTAAGCCTTTAAACCAAACTTTACATCATATGATATTAAAGCTGGGATGTCATTGCATAACTGTTGGTGGAAGGTTTTTGAAGACATTGCAAGTTTTACCCCTAAAAACCACAACCATTTGAAGGCATAATAAGAGAAACACTTTTGTTGAAGTCAAGAACCTCCACTGAGGACCTATTGAAACATTTGCATTCAGTAATTTGTTAAACATAATAAAAGAAAGGGTACAAAATTAAAGTTTAGCTTATATGACTCAGAAGTCCAGTTCCAAATACCTACATAAACTGATACATTGAGCATCCATTCTGTTCTTTTAGAGCTCTTTGAAAGTATTTAGTCACTATGTAAAAAACTTGTTTTATTCTTTACTTAAGAATCTAAGGTATTGAAAATGATGTAATATACTTAATAATTTCGATACTGAATGACAATATTGAATATTTACTAAAAGTTTGATGCTCATTATGCAGACTTTGCAAATTTTTTAACATTTCTAATAAGTTCAGAGTATTTTAGACTACATCTGATCTTTATTATATAGTCAGAGTCTGTTCTTTATTATATAGTAAACCAGACAGAAAATAGAAAGATTTCTATATTTCTTTATTTCTATAGATTTCTATAGATTTCTATATTTTCTATATTTCTTTATTATATAGTAAAACAGACAGAATATAGAAAGATTTCTAATGAAATGTTGAGACTGCCTGGAGAAATCAGCCCTACTAAGAAGATGCCCTGCATACAGTATGATCAAGATGCAATTTTGATTGTCTCTGGTTACCCTTAAATTTCTATAATCTGATTAGGTACTTTTTGGGAGAGATTTCGGCCTGTGAGAGCTATGAATTATTTGACACATGAATATTGCTTTATGTTACAAACATTTGGGGGATTGTGAAGTCAGACCATCCAAAGAGACCAAAGAAAAAATTACTTTCCAGAAATGTAGTCCTGTAAGACATAACTCTTACATAAATATATTTTTTCTGGAGGAGAGATTAAAAAACTTGAAGAACTTTTGAGTTAGAAGACTCGAAACTAACTAACTAAATCAGTCTGTTTTGCTCCCTATAGTTTGGCACACAAGTGCCCAGATCTCCTCCTTGTGTTCAGAAAAATTGTCCATAAATCAGTCATTACAATCCCAAGTATATGAAATATTTTTTCTTGTTGAGAATGTGACATTCTTTGCAAAGTAGTAACAAATGGTGCAGATTCATCTGCTTGCTAAGAGCTGGCAATCTGAAGAATGTCTGAGAATGCCTCAAATGCTAGTGCACTTTAGAAATATGTTTTTAGTGCAATCTGAGGTGTGCTTGCCCTGTGTTTCACTGTGCAACATTGGTAGTACGATGTCAACATGATGTGGTCTAGGTTAATGCTATACTTGGAATTTTTTTGGTTTGTTTTCCGCATTCCCGTGCTTCCTTCCTCAGTGAAGCTATTTCCTTCCAAACAGTGTTTAAATTGGTATGGACTAGCCAGAGCATAGTCTGGGCTGGTTATCAGCAGGCCTCACAACTGGAACGAGTGTCTCTAGATTTCCTTATCCACCTCCCCAACAGTTACTGTCATCAAAGCAACTGGATGGGACACAGATGAATAGCTGCTCTTAGAATAGAAATCTGCAGCAAGGTCAATGGTGTTCAAAACAATCTGACCCATGGCAGGAAATTCCCTCCAAGATTGCTAAATCTTGTTTACAAGAGATGTCTTTCTGCAGGATATACCCTACCCGATGCTGTGCTGGGAAAGCCATGTGAACATAGCACATTATCTTTGGTAGTCTCAGACAGATAGGATGAAGTCCTGGCAAAATTCCCACTTCCTTCAGTGCAGTTAGTGTTCAAATTAAATGTTTCATTAGAGGAAGGGTAGAAATTTTGGGTGTCTAAAATCAGTATTGTCAGGTGGTATCTAGGCTGGCCCACGTGCCGAAGAGGAAGATGGCATATGGATATTCCCTTGCTTAAAATGGGTTGTAGTGAAATCATGCTGATGGATGTAAAATAAATCCTGAACTAAACTATCTTGGAATAATATTTCCCAGAGAAGTCTGAGTGAGGACTGGGAGCCTGGAGAAGCCACATCTCACTACCACATGCTCTGTTAGAAGTGCCAAGGTAGTGGCTAATGACTCATCTTTTTGTAGAAAGAAAAATAAAACCACTTTTTCTGAAGATACGAAACAAACAAACTTGATGAATACTTTTGTCAAACACCTTCAAAAACTTTCAGAAAGTTGTTATTTTATCATGCCTATTTTACAAATAAAAACAAAGATGCAAACCTACAAATGATTTGTCAGTTACACATATTCACTCTGTCATAGATACTGGCAATAATTTTCTCTAACTGACAAAAGTAACTGCGCTTAAAAAGACACTTTGAAGGTTCTGGCTGGTCACATCCATTTAACTCAAGTATTAAGTCTCTGGGCATCAGTGTGACAGAGTGGAGAATAAGCATCTTAATACATGAAAGTGTGTTAAATGAAACATAATAAAATCTTTTTTTTCCATAACCACCACATATACTCAATACTTGGCTTATGTCCTGCACAAGAGCCTGTAGGAGTTGATCTTAAGGGATAGATGCTTTGAGGTTCACCAGCTGAAGAGGAGAGAAGACCACAGGTAATACACTTGAAAACTGATGCTTTTTCACAATGTCTTCTCAAAACATTCACAGAATCACCAAATTTATAAGTGCATGACTTATGATCCCCCTCAGATTCTGTTCTTGTTTTGCAGTTCTCTTAAGTTCATAAGAAAAAAAGGAAATCTCTAAGACTGAAATGCCCAAGCTGTGGCCTAAGCGCCACTACTAGAACAGAAGTTACTTTATAGATACTCAAATATTTCCCCCAAAAGCTGCATAACTTTTTTTGCATGTGTGGCTGAGCAGTGTGGACCTAGGAACTTTACCAAAGCCAGCTCAATGGCATTGGCATTTGGGAAGTCTTACTCTACCGCGAGCATGGAGTCTTATTTGGAATAACAAGAGACATACGGTGATATTTATAGATGAGTTGCCAAAGGTCAGTCAGACTTCATGTTCTTTCTCATGTATGATTACGTTGCTATCCAAGACAGACTGCTAATCTGCCATGGGGATTAATAGCCTAAACTGGGTGGAAACCAATGGCATCAAAATCCTCTGAAAGTAATATCTTGCGATTTGTTAGTCTGCTCTAAGAACAAAATATCCATTAGCACCATTTAGATTTAAATAAGAATGATCTTTTGTGAAAAACAAAGAAGTAGATTACAGAACTATTATGGATTTAAAGTAATAACTCATAACTGAAAAGAAATTACTAATTTCATTGGGTGACATACATTGTTAAATATGTACTTTCAAGACACAGATGACCAGTCTACTGCCTCTTATACTTTCAGGTTCTGGCTTAATTCTGCTACAAATTTAAATGCACTGTTTGTGAGCAGCCTTATATGTGCAGGTTATGTTGAAATTTATTTATAGGATAAGCTTTGTACTTGTAAAACACTACCCTAAATTCTCTATTTGGATTCACACAGCCCAGACCCCTCTGGACTCATTAAGAGACAAGACACGTAAAATGAAGTGCAGTTAGAATCGCTACTTGAAAAATTTAACTTTACATGCTTATTACCTTCAATACTTCGTTCTTATTGCGACAAATAAATCTTGTAAAAGCTACAGTTTCCCATTAGGATGGTCTTTGGCTGTCATTTCGATCTCTGGGAGGAAAATTCAGCTTTTTATATAAACATTCTCTCTGCTATCTGAAGTTAGCATTCATCAAAAAACTGTACAGTTTTCTCTTTCAAACAAATAACAAGTGAAAGTGTGAACAAAGGAAAGCTAAATAAATAAACAAATAAACATTCTTTGTGCATCCGTTTTCCTTGAACTTTTAAATAATTTTATGCTATTCATGTTCTACAGTAGTTTTAAACCTACTATTTCTTGTTTGTACTTAGAGCATATGATATGTAACATTTGCTATTGGTCTAAAGTCCTGGTTAACTTGTCTTGTTGACTTTGTCAGTTAATTGGATGACCTAACCTTCATAAATAAGAATGAATAAGGATACCACTCAACCACGGATAGGGTGGAGAGCACTTCGAGGAGTGATATGGACAAGAGGAAACAAGGAGACCTATTTAAAGTCACTGCTTGTCCTCTTTAGCAGAAGAAATATGTTAGGTTACAAATAGAAACACTGGAATTAAAATTATCTGTTTTCCTTCCTGAGTATAGAGAAGGGTTTCTTGACATGTTTTACATGAGAGATTTATTTTTCTCAAATTGTTTAGATTTCTCCTGTGTTCTCACAAGTAAATAGGAGGCGCCATTTTTTTGGGGGGGCTGGAGCAGAGGGAGGTGGGGGAAGTAGGTGCAGGACAGGGTGAGTACTGCAATCGCTCAGAAATAAATACACTTCAAAGTTTGATCATGAAGTCATGGAGCAGATTTGACTCAGGGATTTGCAGTATTTCATCATCCTGTAAGTACTGTTTCATCTATCTGCCAAAGCAGGAGGAAGGAGTCAACCGGAGTCAAGTGGATGTTGCGTCTTACCAACATCAGCCACTGAGCACTGTCTTTAATCACACATGTGCAGTACTATGCAAAAATGTGTTGCATTTTTCGTTTTATTTGATCAGCTTCCTCAGTTCTGCGTGCCAGATGGAAGAAGAGGGACACAATTCAAAGGACTCCTGTTTTTGTCCTCCCAGAGAAAGTTTTGCTAAGTGCATTACTGGATTAGCCTTTCTCTTTTTTGTCGCTGTTTATTGTAATTGCTCTTCATCACGATCAGGATAGTGTCTTACAGTTTTGATGGGCTGCCTAACCATATGTACATGGCTATTTTCTGTACTAAGACATTTGTCCACAAAGTAGCTTCTAGAACATTTTTCTAATTACCAGCCTACTACAGCATGACATCTGTGCTTATGGAACATGGGTAATATTCCATAAGAATGATCTACTCTAAAATATTTTGTGGAAAAATATACAGAAAAGAGTAAGAAAGGTGTTGGGTAGGCAGTGTTTTAATTTGATAATGTAAAGTTTTACCTATTTGATAAAAAGTAGGAAAAAAAGCACATTTCTTAGGGGTTACTTAGCTCTTCAGATTTGCCCCCAGCTAAATAAGATCTTACAAAATGAGGATTTTATTTAGGTTTTCTTAAACTACAGAAAGGTTATACCATTCTTTACAATTTCTGTTGCTTTTTTGGCAGTGAGAGCACACCCACTAATATGATAGGAGACACAGTTCTGGGCTTTTTTGCAGCTGGATATAGTTGCAAAAAATACCAGCTTTTGATGTTTTTTTGAAAAAAAGTTAACTGCAGCACAGTGCTGTCTAATCTTTTTATTTACATCTATAGCCAGTATACAGCCAGATGAGGAGCATCCCATCTCTCAACTCCCTAGTTAAACTAGGACACGGCTTGTATCAATCAGTCCAATAACTTCACATAAAATGCTTTAATATTTTTAGAAAAAGATAGGTTGGAAGCTCAAGTCAGCATATATTAGAAAAACAGTAATAGCAAAAAGCTTTGTTGTTGTCAACCAGAAAGCTTAACTGCATATTTGATGTGATGAAAACAGATGTGCAGACACTAGTGAAGGAAATGGGGCACCTTTGATCTTCTGGCTTCTGCTGCTCACTCACAAAGGACATTTGCTTCCATTAATGAAGCTTTTCTGGTTTATTAGCTTCAGTGATTTCATGTGCCCAGAGCAAGAGGAAAATTGCACTACTCTCTAAGAAACCAGTTTGATATCTTGTAAATACAGAGCTATAAAGCACTCATGTCAGTTATGGCCATAAGCGGGATATCTCTGTAAACTGTTGGTATGACTGCTTGATGACATTTAAAGTGAGAATGGTGAGAAGGACAGAGGTAACACATTGTTAGATGAGCTGATATTTGCTTATCTGTGAAAAACAAACTCAGGTAAGAGAAGAAAAAAATCATTCTTCCGAATGAGTCAGAATTTTTCAGAATAATTTTTCAGAAAACTAGAATCTATCAAAGCAATTGCAATTTTTGGCATACTGAGAAATACTTGAACAAATCAGAGCAGATGGCTGAATAAACTAATGATGTCTTATTTGCATAAGTCAGGGGGTCCTATTTACTCCTATTACACTTATTAGTATAGTGTATTGCATGTAGTAAGCTCACCTAGTTAGACAATTTAATGAGACCTATAGTGACCACACACGGTGTCTCACATTTATGGCAGTCCTGACCTACATACAAATGCTTTTTGAAGGCAGAGTGCCTAAATCCTGCTAATTTTAAAGTTCAGAGTTTTAAAGAGGCTTGCAGAGCTTTAAAGGTCATTCTCTCAGGAGCGCTATTTACTGTAGCAGCTGCTAAGAATCTGTGAATAGATGCCAAAGACAGGTAAAATAAGGTTCATCCACATTGCTGTTTGTCTAGTTTACTAGCTATTGCTGAAATAACTGGATTATTTAGATTCTCAGTTTTATTGCTGTTTCACAAGGCTTTACAGAAAGTAATAAATTAAATAGTGGGCTCCTTTCATTCTCCTCCAGTGAATGTCAATGCTACATCATTTTTGTCCAAGTGTCTTGCGTTCTTGTGCATGCTGTTTTGAGCTTCTCTCTTTAATTTCCCTTTTTACCCTTAATTTACAAACCTGTCTGCTTAATAGCTATGTCTCAGCACAGTTTATGTTTTTACTTATACTGACATTTTAATTTAGTAAGATTTATTTAACACTGCAGTAATACTGAATACATGGCTTCTGTTCAAATCAAGCTCCAAGTGGCAAAGGGGTTATGTAACTCAGAAACCAGATTCTGATTCTCCTGGAAGTTTATTGTCTTGCCATAATGGAATTACATTTTGACTGTAAAACTTGATTTTGAGCCCTGCTTTATATTTTATGCAAGAGTGTTCCCACCTTTAATTTCTCACACATGGTGGAGTGTGGGTGCACTCACTTGCGTCCAGGAAATTCAGTGGTAAACCCATTTGCTCACGCTGAGATCGTGGGGAAAACCCAGAAACCCCCACCTTCACATTCTCTTGCCTGTAGACCAAGAGATCAGAGTTCCATTTGCCTGGCCCCACCAGGAGAGGAGCAAGGTAAGGCTGAAGCATACATGCTGCAAGCTTGAGTGCATCTGTCACCAGCTGTGGAGGTTCAG
>NW_010391348.1:32775-33256 GCF_000710305.1 Buceros rhinoceros silvestris | reverse complement strand
AAAATGCTGTCGTTAGCAGCACACCTCCAGCCACTTTCCCCGCTATGGTAGAGTGCTCGTCCTCACCTTGGGCAAAGGGAAGGATGGTTTCTAAAGCTGCGTGGAGTTTCATTGCTATTTGTACCATCACATGGAATTTAAAGCGATTTCAAAGGAGCAGAGTCTTACCAAGGCACTGTTAAAGGGCTCAAGTATGAGTTTGAAGCCTTTACTATCATGCACACAAATATATACATCACATAAAAAAATGCTTTTGAAGTAATTAGCGTAGTTGCCAGTAACTAATAGATGGAGTTTTATATAAGCATTAAGAAAATTTCCGCTACCCTCAACTGAGATGGCGAACTTTCTGAAGTGGTAGCTGTGCTCAAACCCTGCACAGTTCTATCGCGAGCTGATTGATCTGTGGGAATTTTTATGGGATGACATTACTGTATATGCACTTTGCAGGGAAGACTTTAAGAAAGGAGATGCTGCTGTC
>NW_010391348.1:11133-32637 GCF_000710305.1 Buceros rhinoceros silvestris | reverse complement strand
ACGCTCTTCTGGAAAGGACAGTCTTATATTAACTTTAGAAGGTCAGAACTGCTGGACATGTAGATTTTTCTTCTTTGACTTTCCTTGGACAGCTTCATTTCAAAGTTGGAATTGTTTCTATATGCATATGTAGAGTACTAGAATGGCAGCAGAGGTACACACGGTGCTTCAAACATTAAAGAGTTTTCTGTTTCAGTTTTGAACAAAAGGCAAGGAATACTTGCTTAGGTATTTTGGGCCTTTTCTACTGTTATTATCACTTTGCTAATGAATATTTGGTGCAACTCCATTAAAATTAATGATCCTCTCTTTGATGAGAAATCCATTTCATCCACAGTATGGTGCATAGCAAGCTCCAGACTGAGTCTATGAAAAAAGGAAAAAATATTTTGGATATTTTTATAGGACTTCTCTGCAATATCCAATGCGATATATTAGAACACTTGGTATTCCCAACCTCAGTTAAGCTATAAATTATCCTAATAATTCCTTAATGCTGAAGAAAATGAAAATATTATTGAAATTGGTGTCTTACTTATTTCCTGCTTGCCCTGGTTCACCAGTTTCAAGCACTAATAAACCTGTGTCCATAAAATAAGTACTTTCATAGAATGTATTAAGCCCTTTAGTAGAACAGCTTCATCTAGTAAATAAATTTAACATTGAAGGGAGGTGGGGGTGAGGAAATGTGAAACTTTTCAGGTTATAAGTTAGTTTCAGGAAACCTGTACTGGTCAGAAGTAGTGTTTTCATGGTGGTAGAAACGAATTCCTTTGAGACTGTAATTTTTTGGAGAGGTTGCAAGCACTTCATGAGAAATTTGTTGAAAAGTTTTAGGCTAATGGGAGAGTATGTCCCAGTCAGGCAGATAAGATTCAGTGTCACTACAGGAATTTTATTTCAATTTCCTCTTTTCATAAGAGTTAGAGTCTTCTGTTGTTCTGGCTATCTTCAAAAAGCTGTGCTGGGGCACCGTTCAGCTAAAGGCACCATGTGTTTGCCATACCCCAGGAGGAATCAGATGGCTTTTTCCGTGTGATAAAAGATGGCTGATGGCAATTAACAACCTGAAATTTACACATACATTTTCATGGGATTTTCTGTAAGAGTGATGATGACCCTTATGGCTTTCTGCTTCAGCAGCAAGTGTGCCCAAGTGCCTGTTTTGATCTTGTCTTTAATTGTATGCCAGCATTCACACATAGGGGAAGAAGAGACAGATCAAATCCATATGGAGACTTCTGTTCTGTCGCTTAATGTACAGGAGAAGGTGCTCCCATTCCCCAGCTCTCATAGTGATTTAGAAACATGGGAAGAATTGAAACAAAAGATAAAAAGCCCCCACTTGCTGCATGTAAAATACAGTCTGTTTTTCAAGAACTGGTATAAATTAGTTTTGGTCCTGTTGAAACTACTCCTGTTTTTCTAATATTTTTCTCCTGTATTTCTGAATAATATTTTATTACATTTCTCATGGTTTCTAGTAAGCAGTAATAGTAAAACAGACAGTTGTACATTCTAACCTTATCTGCTTTGAGAATATAGGAAAATATCAAGGGAAATTCAGGTGTACTTCTACATATTGCCAAACATTTGTGTTGCCCATCATTTCCACTCGAGTCCTTTGTAATTCAATGAATTGTGGCCAGCAAAACAAATAACAGAGAAGTCTAAGATTTACAGAACAGTAGATATAGTAGTATTTTAAATCTGGCAGCGTTTTAATGGTAAAAGTAATTACATGTATTTTTAAGCTCTAAGAACCTGCTATCAAAATGCGCTTGTAATCATCTGCGGGGGTTTTTTTGGGGTTGTTTTTTTTTTGTGTGTGCCTGTTGTGGTACTGGACTAGACATTTTAACTCTATTGTCTTTAAAATATAGTCTTATAGAATATAATACATAAAAATAAAAGTTTCTAACATTTTATTTAGCTAATTTTTTTTAAAAATACTCTTATTTTTTGAAGATAATTTTTGCTGCTGCTCTAATTCTGATCTCTTTCTTGCAACACATTACACACTATAGAAGATTTCTCCCATTCAGAAAAAAAAAAAGTCGGTTTTATTTGTCACTGTAAACCCTCTGTCCTCAAGCAAAACTTCAGCTACAGCACCGTCACTGTAGGAAGGGAGATATTAGTTAAAGGGTGCTCAGCACCTGTTCCAGGCATTATATGAACACGTGGTTGTTGTCTATCCTTGTCTCAAACAATTTTGTACCAAAATTGTAAACTGGCCCCTGGCAGAAAACTGAAATGATGGGAATGAGTGAAATGGTATGATGTGCTGAAGACACAGGAGGAACTGGAGTGTATGATCTTAAATAAAAGGGGCAAAGAAGAGTTAAATCCCTGTGGAGATTTCCCCAGGTGGTGGATACTGAAACCTCGTGTTTGAAATTACATCTTGCTGTGGTAGCTCCAAAGAAATGGAACCAGATGTGCTCATCATTACCCATCAGGCCACCATGGCAAGCTAATTTTGCCAAATAGCCCAAATATACACAAAGCTGTAATGACCTTTAATTCCTAACAGCTTCAGTAGATCTTATTAAAAGCAGTGGTGGGCTCAGGCATCAGAAATTACCGGTTTCAACTTTCAAATGGGCTGTCTGAGGATGCTAACCCCGGTGACATTAAAATATAAGATGTCTTATGAGCAAAAGAAATATTACAAATACTATTAATTAAAATATGGAAGAGGAATATGGACTTGTGAAAGAATAGAACAAGTTTCTTGGCAATAATTTTTGTTATTCGCAGTCTGAGAAAAAAATAAAGAGAGAAGAATGTTGTTATTTCTGTTCTTAAACACACAGATCTGACAGGATGATAGAACAATATAGGAATTCAGATAGTGGGTTGGTGGGAGAGGAATTAGGTTTTACAGTCACCCATAAATGCTGCAATGGCAGTTAAGTGCAAAGGTACAAGTTACAAGTTTTTCTATACAGGCTTGCTGAATTATTTCTACTTCTCATGGTAGTTGGCAAGATTGATAAACGGGGACTATTTTTTTATTGATCTTTGAGATCTCATCAAAATACCTATCTTCAGCTTGTTCATATTCTGTAGGACTACATTCTTTCCTTTCATATCAGCAAAATTCCGTGTTCCTAGTAAGACATAAACTATTTAAATTCTCTGCAATGAAAAACTATTTCCATTTGAGCTAATCTAATTTATTACTTCATGTCCAATAGCCTATTACAAAATACTTAAAAAACTTCCCAACCAAGTTCTGTATATCTGTTCAGCTGAAGAAAAAAATATCTAGAGAATTATACCATAACACACTGGTCAGCTTCAGCAAGATTAAAATACCATGGAACATAACTCTGCATATACTTCACTGCACTTCTACATTTCTAATAGGTACAGAAGGAGATTTCTTTTGAAAGTGAATACAAAGTGAACATATGTAGTATTTTACTATGTCAGGTTGCAGGCCAAACCTTTAAAGCCTATAGATGACAGCAATGGCCCATAAGAAATGGAACAGATTTTACCAAGTATTTCTGAAGTACAGACTCATTTGAAAAGTGGCTTCAAGGTATATTAAAAGCTGCCATGGCTGAGAAATAAGCCAAGGAGTCTGCTTTTCTATAATGCCTGTGCTGTCATTTTCCCTCCTGCCTGAAGTATCCGAGTGCTTGCTTGAGAGTCCTAAGAGACCATAGATAGTTTTATCTTCCAATGAACACAAGAATCAGAAGCTGTTGCTAGAGTATGAAAGTTCAGAAAACAGATATCTGAACTTCTGAAATGAAAATATATAGCTTTCCCAAATAATGTGGAAGTTACTGTGTGAGTCTTGATGGTATTTTTAATGTAGAATGTTAGAGCTGTTGATCATAATAGTCTTTTTGGCCTTAGAAAAGGAACCATGGCTATTCCATATGATCTGACATGCAAGAGGATGAACTCCCAATCTACCAACAAAGAGCTCTAAGGGGACTCTGCACTGACCTTGAAATCAGATCTAAAAGTAAGAAAGAATCATTAGTACAGAACCTTTAAAATCCTGACTACAGAGCTATTTTTGCTTAAGAATGCTTCTTATCTCATTCACTTCACCTTGTTATAGGAATCCAAAAGGCCAATCAACATAGCAAGAGTCATACATATATCTATGTTCCTATGCACTGTATGTACTAATATATACTAGATTGAAGAAAAATCACGTGGAAACATAGTCTTCCTTTTTTTCATTGATACAACTGTAAAAAATCCTCTAATTCTGGCTAGAAGATTGAATGTCAGGCTTTTATCAATAGCGTAGGTGTCATTAAGTTCTTAGGATTCTAAAATATGTGGTGAAGAATGGTCAACACTTTTGTATTCAAGAGCTAGAATTGTGAATATGTCCGTTGGGCAAATTAATACAGCCAAAACCCAAACAAATTCATCAACATAAATGTCCAATTGCAATCCATTTTCTCCTGGTTCTGCACAATGAGAGATTTTTAGGCAGCACATTCTCATGTTAGCAACAAGATCAGAGTTTTTCTTCTTCAGATCCGTTACGTGAATCTCTGTCACTGCATTATTGGTTAAAAGCAGCAGGAGACAAAAGCAGCATTCTGCTTGACTTATGCAACTATCCTCAAAATATCTATCTAAGGTTTCTTTGCCTTTTGAAACCTGCCAAAGTTTTGTTTCAATCTGAACTCTCTTCTAAGCAAGATCACTCAATTTTTTGCAGCATACCCCACCATCTCCTTCCCGCCCTGCAGTCTTTTCCCCCTGATTTCTGATTACTCTTTAGCTACCTAGTTGAGAGTAAAGCAAACCTCTCTTTACCAGGCTGCTCAAAAAAGTTGTTTTCATTTGTACTGAAAAACTTTATGCTTTCTCATTACTTTAGTACAAGGTTGTGTATGGCTATACTTCCTGAAGATCATCTCTCTGTATTTGCTGAAGTACTGAGCAGCGGAAACCTCATGGCAGGTGGCTGAAAGCTTTGTCATCTTTAATTGGAAATGTTCAGGATGAACAGAAGTAGTCTTGGTGAGAGCTAGTATGTCAAGGCAAGCATAGTATTCCAGGAAGCTGTGTACCTGTCTGAGGGCAAAACAGAGATGTTTGACAAGTGACAGATATGGAAAGAAAACAAAAGACTGAGGCCGGGCTACTTTTGCACCAGCTTTCTGGGAACACTTCACAGCAGTGCCTGTCCCCTTAACTCTGAACACTGACTGCAAAGATGTGCAAATGACATTGCAAAGAACAAGTGCAGATAAGAAGACATATTACACAAAAATCATGGCTGGAAGAAAACTGCTTGCTGCCTAACCTTTCAAAGTGAATCTTTTATATATTTCAAGGATTAAGCTGCCTTGAAGAACGTCAGATGAATGAACCTAGTAAAAGCAAACAAGAACATCTCACACATTTGACGCTATATAAAGTATGCGCCAGATGACACGATTTTCCATTTTCCTCAGTCTTAGGGACAAGAGCCAGTTTAATGCCTTGAGATTTTCTGCTGTGACTGGCAGCGACAGGCAGAGGCACATGCCAAACCGTTCTTGTCTATGGTTCACCAGGGCAGGCCAGTTGTTACTTCAGCCCAGGTGGCAGATACTTTGCTACTGTAGCACAGCTGCTGTAATAGCAGCAGCATCAAGTAGCAAGTAGCAAGAGTAACATGGCAGAAACTCTGAAAGGATGCTACAAAAATTCAAACATGAACTTTGCAGAATACTGATAGAAATTAAAAGCCTCTTGGAGCATCAAGAGAGAAAGACACAATTAACAGTCTTGCGTAGGTTTTGTCTTACCTCTTTGCCAAATGAAGTTGTATTGGTACACAAAAGAGACATGAAAAAGTGAAAGCACAAGAGAAAAGCAGAATGCAGATTTTTGTTTGTCCCCATGCCTTTTCAGTAATGGGCTTTCTATTGGGCAAATTCTCTCAGAGAAACGTGGAAAACTCTCATCCCTGTTTGCCAGAAACTGTAAAACATAAACCATTCTAATTTGTATTAGTTTATAATCCAAAAACTAAAGTCATGGATGAGCCCTATTCAGTTATGAAATAAGATAACATGAGGAATTAAAGATGCAGCCAAAGTCAAATCATGTGAGAGAAGGGGAATGAATAAGTAGGATGAGGTGATGAAATCATGCCTTCTATGCACACTGGTCACAACTTTTTAATATATTGCATTAAAAATTTCTTCTTGGATCTTACTGCCCACTTGTGCTACACTCCTATTTTTTTCTGCTGTCCGGATAACTGACTAGCTAGTTGGTATCCATTTCTTATTTTGTTCATTCTTTCTTTGTATGTTTGATTTACCCCTTTTGGAAATAGAATCTGCCTAAACATCCTTCTCCTGTTATTTTTATTACCCGCCTTTGTATATGATTAACACAGATATGTGCACATTGAGCATCCTCAGACAAACACATCCATAACTCTAAAAATAAACTATACTGCTAATCGACCTTCTCAAAGTCTGGAAATACTGATACAATGAGCAACTTCTAGTACAGTGAGATACTTCCCACACTGGGAGAATTTGGCCCATTTTTTCTCTCCCCTACTCCTCTGCAGAGCCCCAGCCTCCCCAGGGTCAAGCTTCCTCCTGGCACTGCAGGAGGAAGCTCAGTGGACTGACAAATTCTCTGCTGGTGCTACTCTGAGTGACCGCTACAGTTTTGGGGGTATGTAATAAATATGACTTCTGAATTTATCTGCTCCCACTGAGCACTGAGAGCGATTGTTTTACAGATTATAATCTATTCAAAACAGGTCTTGATCTCAGTTTCTTACACAGTGCTAAGGATGTTGAAACATTTAATGAGTAATAGTATCAATCAAGCAATTAATCAGTCAAGCTGTTCTGATGTTTCTCTGTCTTTCACCCCCTCTCCTCAAATTTAATTGCATAGCTACATAAAATGCAAAATGCCAGTTTAGTCATTTCTTGAAAATCCACTTCAGCCTCTTAATAGGATGTGAATTGCAAGGGAATCTCTTCTGCCAGCACTAATTCTATTTTCAGTGGGAAAGAGCTGAGGGAACTAACCTTTGGAAAAGGTTGAAAATCTTGTAAGTGGAATTCTACCGTATAAAATTAGCAAACATATGAAACATTTATTGCCACAGAGATACTATACAGCTGCTTGGATCTGTATTTTTTTTTTTTTGTACTCTGTTTATTGCGAACATCTTCCTTAAAAGGAACATTCAACTGGTTCCTAATGTGTAGCCTACTATATAACTGGGCTTACTCCTGTGTCTGCTGCAATAGTGGCATTTTCTCAGCGTAATAAATATTCTCTACATGGCAATTAGGTTTAAGCATGATCATAAATGCAAAGTTTAGAAGCTTGCCACTAATATTATCTTACGTCATTACTTCCTGTTGTCTTTAGAGCTTAACATGTTTATTCTTAAATTAGAACATAATTAGCAAATCATATAGCTCATTTTTACTGAAAATAGCTTGGTGAAATGTTTCCTGTCATCTGTGGCTGACCTTCCCACAGGCTGCATATCCTGGAACAGCACACTGTAATGAGAGAAATCAGTTATTTTGGATCTAGGCCAAACACTAATTTCATTTCTCTGGCTGCCCCCCTCCTTTCCAGCTCTTCTCCCTGCTCTCCCCAGTAATGCTCACATATGTGAGTTGGACTTAAGAAGTTGCAGTTGGTAAACAAAACAAAGACAAATCTGCTAAGAAGTTAATGAAAACATCAGTAAGTCATAGCATCTGGATCTCATCATCCACCTCTGACGTAAGGAAGATGTCCAGATGTTAGCAGAACTGTAGCAGTTGAAATATTTTGCGAGCAAGGCTCCTTCCAAACAATCAAACACAAAGCAGTTCAGCTCTTTCAGCAGTTTTTAGGAATGTTTCAAATATATAATGGTCTTTCAGATGTGTGAAATATCTGCTCAGTGCTGAAAGAATACACAGTCCGGGGAGCTGGGTCTGGGAATCAGGAGCCCCAGCTTTTGGGAAGTGCATAGGAATGTTCAAAGAGCAGGAGAAGATGAGGCCTCCTGGTTGTATGTCACGAGGAGAGACTTCTACGAGAGACACAATGCTGCTTATCTTATGGCATCCAGTGTTTAAGACTAGCATTTAACATTATACATAATGATAAATTATGAAACTGGTCCCAGAGAGAGCAGACCATAAGTTTAATCTTTCTCACTCATTTTTAATCCCTGTCTGACAATGTGTATCCTATACAAGCCTTGCATGCTGAAAAGTACAAATGATGAGGCTGGATTCCTAACAAGTGGTTGCCAGGTGTATTTTTTTCCCCCTTTCCCTCATGCCTGATGGAATGGTGGTGTTTTCCACATTTGGGCACTCATTCTCTGTTTGCAGAGCGACACAACTGCTCAGTTCCTCTCAAGGCATGTTTTGCGGACTGCTCTGGATGTGCTCCCTCTCTCCTTAGTCCCTGCTTGTAAAGAATCACTTTGGAGTCCCCAGGAAAACAGCAAAGTTATTTCTAAAAATTCCTAATTGCTGAAGTGTCCTGGGACTGAATTCGTCCTATGCACATCCCTAAAATCCCAGGCACAGGACAGGACATAGGTTTGCTGGCTGATTGCTGCAGCCTGGAATTGGTTTCAATGACTGTGGAACACCAGAATGCTGAAAAAAGGGTGTATTTCCATAACCCCCTCCAGCTGTTGTAACTTGAATGTACGAGCATTTTGTAGCAATCACTTTTATAATATGCTTATCTTACTGTGTTCTTCTTATTGTAAACTTGGACAAAATAGTGCTATTGTTGTAGCCTGATTACAGAAACGATGGTGAAGCTCCATGAAATAAAAGTTTTAAATTTCAGTGCAGAAAAAAAAAGAAAGTCGTAAATAAAACTTTCCAATTGTCCAGTCCCCCAACAGTGAAATTTAGCTCTGCTATGTGAAAATATCCATTCTGAATACCCAAGGTAACAGAGTACGCACACTTCCTTTTCCCTGTGAGTGCTCCAACCTCTATTGGTATCAAACTTGAAATCAGAAGCATGAGAGTGTTTGAAAAAAGGCATTCCAGAAGCTGAAAATAAACAAGAACCAAAACTAGAACCATGCTACAGGCAGCTACAGTCTTTCTGGCACTTCCCTACATTTTCATATAGAGAGTGAGAAATTAAAAAACTAGAACGTGAAATAAGAACCTATCCATGCATTTAATTCCAAATGCCGTTTTGAATGAGGGTTTTGACTGAAGGACTTTGCCTTAAATGAATTCCAGTCATTCCACAATAAACACACTAGTGCTAAAAAAGTCATATAATACTCTATGCATCTTACTGGAAATTTAGGGTGTCAATATTTTAAAAAAAATCGACAAGCATATGTTGTGTATGAAATATACTATTCTGATTGCATTTGATGTCTGAATTTGAAAGATATGAAGACATGTAAATCACATGACTGAAACTTATTTCCTCCAAACATTGCTTACACTACAAGCTTGTTTAGGGATTACATGGATAACAGCAAGGCTCTCAAGCACTCTTAAAGGGAGGAATTTTTAACATTTTAAAGATATTTAAGCATTCAAACAAAAATTATTAATATGTTTTGCACTGGATACCTGCTTTATTATACAAATAGCTTCCTTTGTTATCAGAAAATTGTTGTTTGTTTTTTTCCTGTTTCTTTCCCATAAATTTGCCTATTTACAAGTATGTATCAATACCTGATTATTCTCTACCTCATGGCAAGTGGCTGTTTTTAATATTTGTGTAATAGCCTGAGTAAAGCACCAAAGCTATAGGAGGTTGTCTCCAGATCAGGGGTGAGTAATTTCCTAAAAATGCTGATATAGCCAAACAGTGATATATTTGACGCTGTATATCAAGTGGTCTCAGGTTCTTCAACATTCCTGTTTTCTAGAACCTTATTTCATCTACACACTGTAAATCTTTCTCCAATCTCAGAACAAAGTAAAAACTCACAGCAGTAATTTCTCTTCTGCATGAATATAAATTTTAGGGACAGGTAAAACGTAATGCAGAATATTTTACCTTAACCTGGGGCTTCAACAATTACCCAGCTTTACTTCCTATAAATAGCTATATGCTATGCCTGGAAATACAAGCAATAGCTGGGAATTGTTTAAGAATGAGTAAGTCTTATGCTCGTGGATTTTGCAATCCATAAAAAGGCATGTTCTAAGGCATCAGACTTAAGGGGAAAGTATAAGAGAAAGCAGCAATTATGGAAATATAGGGATTCTAACATCAGAGAACAAATTAGCCATTCAGGAAGAGTGGATAGTGTGTCGCAGATGCTCCCAGTGATCCTAGACAAGTCATGCAAAAATTGATATAGCCGGTAGTAAGAAAAACTTAAATAATGATATAATTATAGCTGATCACCATAAATTAAAAAATAAAAGGTCTACTCAAAGGGGCCTGCAAAGAAACTCTTCATATTCAAAATTAACCCAGCCTTTATTAAAAGCATGAAAATAGATAAAAGCTGACCGATAGTCTTCTGAAAGGAACCTAAATGGGAAGGAATTTTTTGATGGAATTACTTTTTCTGCAGTCCCAGATTTCTCTCTGTGGCTACATCTTTAACAATAACTTACAAGGACATATATAATCTTTCCAGATGATTCAAACACTAGCAAAGCAGCATCACGAGAAGTGATCTGTAACAAATCTTTGCAAATGAGTAATTTTTTGATTCTTTGGCAATTAACAGAAAGCAAAACCAAGGCAATCAAGGGTGCCAAAAGCCACTTTAGTTTTAGTGGGCAAAAAAGGTAGAAAATTATTTTAATTCTGGGGTAAATGAAATATTGTGAAGTTTTAAGAAAAATTGAAGAAAATTGACATAAAGAAAAATTAAAAAAAGAAATAATTGAAAATTATAAACAGTAAGTAGGTAAATAAATAATATAAATTCAAATTGAAAAGTTGAGGGTTTATTTTTGAAATACAAAATAAGTACTGTTTTCTCCCAGACTTTTAATGACTAAGTCAATGCAGCAAAACTGACAGTAATTCACTAAACCTAGACTACCTACACATCCTTTT
Source organism: Buceros rhinoceros silvestris (assembly GCF_000710305.1). Classification (NCBI taxonomy): domain Eukaryota; kingdom Metazoa; phylum Chordata; class Aves; order Bucerotiformes; family Bucerotidae; genus Buceros; species Buceros rhinoceros. The sequence goes on along the minus strand of NW_010391348.1, from coordinate 21,603 downwards.
CTTTTTCCTAAAATACTAGATATTTCAGAAGACAATATAGTTTTTTCACCAGTTAAAAAAAAATAAAAAGAAAGGCATATGAGCTGTCAATTGTACTCTGTGTCTGACCATGTTTTCTAAAAAATGCTGGTGAAAATGAAAAAGTTGGGATCTTTTAGTCATGTCATATGATGGACATAATGGCTCTTAGTACAATGCAGGTAAATGCTACATTAAGTCATCTACAGTCTATCAAGCAGATAATTCAGCCAACAGTGAAGGCTGTGAAAGCAGTGAAAGCTGTCTACAGTGTTCTGAGGATACGTACGTTTTAGAGCTGAGAATGGTGCTTGCCTGCTTTGGAGAAGCTCACTCTGCACCGCTGCCTTTCTTGTGTGTAACATCCTGGACTCTACTGGGTCTGTCCACTGGAAGAAGCCAGAATGTGCTTCCCTTCACAGCTGAGGATGTGGCGTGATATTAGGAATGGGAATGAACTGGGAATTCCCAAGGAAATGTTTCTGTTTCTCATGAATATGGTAACAGGAAAAATTACAATTTTCATATTGCCCACTTAGGGAATCTAGCTACTTGAGGCTCATTCTGTCCTCTTATTCTTTGCTGTTCATTCCATTGCCCCAAATTTTATCCCATGTTTACTGGGTATTTTTTATGTCCCTGCAATTGAAAATTCCATTGTGTTTAGTGGTTTATTTAGTGTTTCATTTTTCCACATTTTAAGATCACCAGACATGACAATACTTGTGTTCAGATTTTTTGTCTGTGTAAACTAGTAAAGAGGAGAAAAGACTCCAGGTGGAAAACCAGGAGCTGTGCTGCCATCAAAAGTAGTTTGACCATAATATGACTGTGCTGAGCTGCAACTCACTGCTCCTCAGGACTGGTATTTTATGAATATATACCATGTTTATACAATATACCCCATTCACACAACAGTGATAATGTACCATAATTATACAAGTGTGCTTGGCCCCAGCTGGCCAAACCACAGGCCGTTCTTTCTGCCTGATGAGATGGCACACACAGCAACTCAGCCCTGGTACTAGGGTTCAAAAGCACTGTGAAGATGCTGCTCTGCAGTGCTCCATCGTGACCAGGGTAGGAAGACATGCAGAGGTGACCTGAGAGGAATGCCCATATTCATTTGCATATCTTCACTGCACCTGCTCAGAATCAAAGCATATGTAGCATCTTTTAGGTCCACTCAATTGCAATAGCACTTGTATACTTTTGATACTTTTCGTCCGAGACTAATGCTACCTTTCTTTTGTGTCATTGAGACTGCATGATCAAATGGAAAAGACATCTTCCATTATATTTTCTCTACCAAGAAGGTAGACAGTACCGCCTGTTCAATGATTATATGAGATTGTATTGCATGATTGGCTATTTCTGTGTGCAGGCTAGCAGGGTTTTTTTAAGGGAAAACATCTTTTGGATTTCTTTTTCTTGAATATGCCGTGACGAATGCATGTCTCACATTTTCTTCTTTCTTTTGCAAATATCATGTGCCTTTTAAAAGGTGTGTCCTGATAACACAAATTGCTGATCTAAGTGGATTTCTTATTAGGCGTCATGACCTTTATTTACCATTTTTAGGTAGTCAGCAGTTTAAACTGCTGATATTCCAGAGAACAAACAGAACAGCAATACAACTTGTTGCTGTTATGTTTCTCTTCCTGATTCTCTGTTATTCATGAAGTATTTTCAGGAATACACCCTGATATCAACTCCAGTTACATACTGAACTGCTTATTAGGAGTTTAGCCTGATGTTTTTTTTATTTTCTGACTGACAGCAGCCCAAATATACTAGTGGACTGACAAGCCTACACCACTAGCACAGCCTGGAAAATGGAACTGTCACTGCTTTTAAGGGTCCTCTGACATCTAAGCCATGTATTGAGAAAAGCTGTGATGACTCATAAGAATCTGCCAAGTAGAATAAAAGCATGCCGACCCTTATCATCACAGCTAAAGAGGCAAAAGGGTTCACGTTCACTCCTTGTTTCTAGGAATTTGACAGAGTCTCAAGAAATATAATTAGCAGTTGTCTATCCCCCAAATATTTGACAATCATATGCAAGGTTAAATATATACGTTTATCAAGGCCTTTTCATATCCTGATAAAACCTGCATATTTTCATATGTAGGTCACATACAGAAGGTATAAATAACATGTCATTATATGCTTTCCTGTGTGAACTGATGAGAGGAAAACAATTTTGTAAAGGCAGTTAGTTGGTAATAGTTGTCTTACCTGGACACAGGCCAAAGGTACTTGGAGTCTGTTGATGCAAATGCCATTCTGAACTTAACTATAAATTAAAAAGCTCACTTCAAAGCATTCACATTAACATCTCTAGCAGGTGGAATGGAAATAAATGCCAGGGTAAACAAGTGTCCAGCTGACCAGGCAACATGCAGATTAAGCAAAGGCTGACTTGACCCCACCAGCTTCCCTTTACAGATTTGTGTAATGTCCATGCCTTTTTACTCAGAATTTCTTTCCTCTCAGTGCTCTTTCCAGAGGAGTTTCAGCAACGTCCCAAATATCAGGACTGGTGTTCCATGCCCTGCAGTCTAAGCTACCAAAGAAGTCCGGTTTTCTGACACGCTTTTGAGAGATGGAATGGACTATCTGCCCAGTTCAGTTTGCCATGGAAGAGAGGGTAATATCCAGCACTTTTGCAACACATCCAGCAACACATTTGTAACTTACTGCTGAGCACTAAATGGAATGTAATGTCCCCATCTCCTGTGACTGTGAGGCTTTACTGTAAATCACTGGTAAAGCTGAGATCCTCTTTTGTAACTTACTGCTGAGCACTAAATGGAATGTAATGTCCCCATCTCCTGTGACTGTGAGGCTTTACTGTAAATCACTGGTAAAGCTGAGATCCTCTGCCCAGGAAAGTCCCCGTCCTTTGCGATTTATGGGAACACATCACAGAATTTATCAAGCCATAGTGGATAGAACAAGGTTTTTATGAGTTGCTCTAATTTAAAGCAGGTTTTTGTCCCTGTGTTTCTTTGTAAGCCATGGTCACTCACTGCCTTATTAACTGATATAATCAGTTTTGGAATCAATGTGCCATCACAAATATCTGTTATGCACTTAGCTGCTCTTATTTCTTCAAATCACAAGTGCAGGAGAATGATCAAAAGTTCAGTTTACAGTAGTGAGCCATACGGTCTGCCTCTTGGTAGCCTCATCTTTGATCTTATCATTATTCACCTCTTGTCCTTCCTTCCCTTCCCCCCACCCCCGGGATAAACTGCCCCCACTGGAAGTATACAAACAAACCAAAGTGATCCCTTTGGCCTGTCACACCCATTGTGCATTTCTGCTGCCTTTTCTGAAGCCTCTAAATGCTGCAATAATAAAAGTAACAACCCCAGCAGGGTGAATGAGAAGCATTCAATCTAACAGTCAGACAGAAACAGAAGAGGAAAATAAAGTGAGTTAAGTGATCTTGTCCTCCAGCCCTCTAGTGTGGTTCGCCTTGAGTTTTTGAGTGTTTGAAAATCAGAACAAAAATGTGAACTGTGACCATATAGTTGGCTGGTAATTTATATCTCAGAAGCCTAGCTCTGACATACCTGACACTCACTTGCAGCTCACAGCATTGAAATACTTGCCAGAGGAAATACCAGTAATCGCTCAGTGCACAGCCCAGATATTCTGACTGACACACTCCTTGGCTGCAGAACACTCTGCAACACAACTCACTGAAGCACATCACAGCAGAAAAGCACAGGGTCTGAGCTAACAGCAAAATAAAATGCTGCAGCACAATTCACAATGGGGAGTTTGCACCGTAGTATCAGACCAAAATTCACTGCTCCTTTTCTTTTAACTGATGTTTATCTATCTCATCTAGTTAGAGGAGCACATACAGTCCTGCCATAGGCATAACACTGAAGTAGCATGACACAGAACAAAAGGCTGATGAAATACTTAGAGGCAACATCAATATATTATGCAAATGATACCACTAATTACCATCATTGATTATGGTCCCATATGAATAATATGCTTATGTAATGTCCTTCTCACCTGCTAGTCGTCTGTCTCTTGTGTTTTTCCAGATAACATCCAAGGCTCTAGCAGTGGAGTCCCTGATATGATCACTAAATGATCTTCTCAGAGGGGCTTTCAGTGGGTGATGCATAATGCAGATCGATCACACATCCAGAGTCAAACGTCTGTAGCTCAGCCCCGGGAAAAAGGGCATTCTTTGCCTGGGGATCTGTTTGAATTTCGTTTCACCAAGCAGGCAGGTTGTTACTTTATATAATTTGTCATCAGCCTTGTGGAGCTTTTCCTTGAAGAGTCAGGCATTGCAGTTCTCACTGCGGATACAGGAAAGCTCAGACTGCAGCCAGCCTACTGGAAAGCTGCCAAAATCTTACATCTGGAACAGTTTACAAATGAGCTAACGATACAGTCATTTAGATTTGGGGCTTTATTTGTGGATATCTATAGGATTCTAGCTTCCTGTTTAATCAAATTACTTTTACCAGGCACATACTTGCATGCTCATTTATTAGGATAATATTTCCCTGCTTAACTGATATTTCAGGTAATCTTTTATGTTCTGATATAAAAAAAGGTAAAAAATAGAAAAGATATAAAGTAATTTTAAGTATCTGCAATTCAGGTATTTCATTTCATTACCATATTTTTCTTGCATATCTGTGGCACAGAATAGGGCCTGATTCTGAGTTCCCTGTATGTAGTACTTCAAGCCAATGCAGTAATGAAGGGTTGGAAATACAAAAATTAGATGAAAAGAGGAGAGGAGAAAAAAGGAGAGGGAACTTGGCCTCCACAGCTTTGCTGAACGGTAAGGTAAGGCCCCATATGTAAAAAAGTCCATGCATGTAACTGAGATTAATAGTCAGCGTAAATGAAGCCATTTGACCTTGCTTATTTTGACCTTTTAAATAGATTACTGTGTCCTGTGGCTTCCCTGAGGGAGAGGGGGAGGAATAAAGGGGTAGCTGAGACAGTCCTTCCCTTCCTAATACTATATATGATAATGTGTGAAGAGGTGAGAGATCCCAGCCTAAAAACCTTTGTTATCAGTGAAAACAAGAACTGTTGAATAAAGTTGTCTTTATGTTAATTCGAGGTGGAGTCCCTCATTTTTACAGGGACTGCAGCTGTTAAAGTCAGATACCTTTCCCTTCTTGAGAAATATTATGTTATCATTAAAATCGATTAACTTCTCAGAAGGCTGGCACACAGATCAAATTACACAATCACAAGTTTCAGCCTGTGGGTTTCCACTCCCTTTGAATTCCTTCCTAGGAACAAAACAGTTTTTCTTTTCATTATATACTAGAGAATTTATTTCACACTTTCTTATTTGTTGTAACTTTTTTTCTGGTGTCTTTTCAGTTCCCTTCATTTTCACTAGTCCTCATTTCCTTGAAGATAAATCATGATCTCATTCTGACAATGAAGAGAAATTTATGGTATTTGCAATAGTGTAACTGAGGGAAGAATTGGCTCACCATCTATTTAGTGCAGATCAAAATTTCTTCCCATCTAGGCCTTTGTATTTTATCTTTGTAGAGCATCTGCAAACACTAATGACCTGTGTACATCTTTGAAGGAACCAACAGTGGCAAGGGATCTCTGCACTTTGCAGTTGCTTTCCTCATTACACCCTTCTTTTTGAAGCCGGGTGGAGAAAGAAGCAGACAACTCTCAAGAGAAATTCAGTATGATTAGACACTCTTGAAATGTGTGTTGGTTTTTTTTTTTATTATTCTGGCAAAACTTTCTTGCAGAACAGGTGACAATGCTTCCATAGACAAATGCTGACATGATGACCAGAGCATAATCTATCTATCTACTTTGGAAGATGTACATCTTGTTCAGGTGACATCTGCTGTTTTTTTTCCTATTAGAGACTAGCTCAGAAGAGCGCTAGTTCATTTTCAAATAGAGGACACAGTAACCAATATCTAAATCTGGAACAGCTGAATGTGTATGCCTCTATATTTCAGCTGAGTACTACTGTCAGAGAAGAACAGAAGGTAGCAATGGAGAAGGCAGTCTCAGCAGATTACCTATGGCTATGTCTACAGTACGAACAATGTGGTCCAGAAAAAGTGTGTACGTGCAGCAAAATAAATGGTACCAAGGTTCTGATACATCTCAAAGCAGGGTTATTTGAACTAGGTCTACCTGTGTCTCGTGAACTGAAAGAATCCCCTCCAGTATTTGAGGATCACTGGTGCACTTCCAGGATGCATTTTCTGGCTTTGTTTCATCTGAAAGCCATCCAGTTCACATGTTCCAAGACTGCTTGGAGATATGAACCAGAGGGCAGTGTTGGGAGATGCTTTTCAAAAGTGTTCACCTGATTCAGGCTAAAATGCAAATAAATCCCACCATCATTCATTTTAGCAGCTAAACCAATTTTTTAAAAATAAAAAGAACAATGTATTGCTGATCAGTGTTTAATTCTTTGAGAGTTATTGTGGGTTCTGTTACACACGTAGACATGTCACAGCTCAAAATACTTTAAACAGTCAGTGCAACCAGTTCAATGAAATGGGCTGGAAAATGTCAGAATGACCCAACAAAGGGCAAAGGAGGAGTAAAGATAAACAGTAACAAAGCAGAGGAAGATGGCTAAGGGAGTATGCTTGTCTGATGTTATGACAAATGGATAATCTAAGTAAAATTGTGTAAAGAATTTAATTAAATGTCAGAAAATTCTTAATGGACCATGGACAGGAAAACACTTAGGCATAGGTTGGCTAGAAATATGGATTGGAAATAAAAGGACATTAATTTTAGAAAATTAATTAATACTGAGAGATCTAACGGGGAAGACAGCTAAAAGCAAATATATACAATCAAAGAAGGAAATTTGAGATGCATATTGGTCAACGTGAATACATTAATTTATGGTGAAAGGTGTTAAACAGTTAAAATGGAGCACTGGGAATGACATTAAAGGCAAAACATTTTAATAGGGAGATTTATGGACTGGCAAGGAAATTGTTTTCAAAGAAAATGGCACAATGTTTTGCTGCTCTATTCGAAAATGTACTGGAAAATCTTCTGAAAACAATTACCTTCCGTTAACTGGGAAATGGCCTATGGACCCTTCCATATGTTACAACTGCAATTCAAATAGCTATATACAGGTACTACAGCAAAATACATGCAAAATTAAGGAAAGTCCTAACCCCCCAACCAGCACCTAGGTAAAAATTATGATGCAACTATCTCTTGGCTTCACTGTGTCTGGAAACTTAAGGAATACTACCAGCAGGCACAGGTTTTGTATTTGTGTAATGGCAGTCAATACTCCAGCTATCTTCCAGAATTGTTTTACTTTATTCAGTATTTTCTGTTCAATGGCTGAGATGAAAAAAACTCTAAGAAATTCTTATGCCCAAAAGGCAAACTGGATGAGTCAACAAGATGTGTGCTGGACTAAAAATAGTGACGGGAATCTGAAGGAGAGTGGACTGTTGCTGACAAGAGGGGAATGCAGCAGCCAGTGTTCAGGCAGAAAGGTGACAGCATACCCTCAGGAAAGAGGCAGCCATGCACACGTGTGGAGCAGCACGCTCAGGGAAGAGTTTTTGTGGAATTCCAGAGGCAAATATTTATAGGGGCCAGATCCCTACCTGCCTGCCCAGCCAGCTTGGAGCCAGGCTGAGTCCTGACCTCTCAGTGCTCCCAGCAGTCAAGATCAGCGCCACCACCACTGCTCCAAGGACAGTGTCTTTCCTGTTACCCAGGCGTAGACTGCCTCTGGACTGCAGCCACTGACTTCTCCCACTTCTCTTTTCAGAAATAATTTTAGAAATGTCATGTTAATATAAGCAAAGCTGGACCACTCCAATCTTCCTCTCAAGGCTGGATCTCTAATTTATAGAGTGCTGCTCATCATTCTTAAACACATCATTCTTAAACCAGCTGAGGGCAAACGGCAGAGGGTAGTTCCTTATAACCTCACCGCTCCTCATCACTTCAAGATGAAGGATCTAAGCTTGCTAAACATATCTGGTTTGTGTCCTTCAGGGGTTCTGTCCATACTTTGGTCTGCAAATATAACATTAAAGATCCTTTTGCCTCTTAAAGGCAAAGAGCAGACAGAATGCATCAGGTAATGGGGTGGATGGGAATGGTGATCTCATTTTTCGTTCTGGCAACATCTACCTCCTAGGAAGTAAACAGTTATGCAAGACTCTCTCTTTTCAGCCTTGCTAAAAATGTATCAACTTCCCTTCTGAGTGTTTACAAAAGTGCAAATTCTTATGTTTATCTCTGCTTCATCTATGTGATTCTAGCTCCTTGTGTCTGGAAGGATGTATGCATCCAAGACATGCATAGCTGGTCAGAGACACATCATTTTTTAAATGTGCTGCCAGTTTGAGCTTTGTTGTGACTTCCGTACGGTCACAACAAACGGTGTTTGTTTCAACAAACGGTGTGGCAGATTCAGACCATCTTTGCTGGGTGGTCTATGCAGTTTGCCGGACCTGGTGCATGCAACCAGCTTTCTCCTTGTTACAGAAACAGAAGGGTAATGCCATAACTGTCCCAAAGTATCACAAAAGAAAAGAATGATTTGGAATAAAAATCCTAGGTCGCATTAAAAATGCCTGCTGGGCACCTAGCATGTGTCGTTGTTTTGTCTCTCAGCAGATGCATCCATATGCTGCCTAGGACACCAGACTGAGAAAGTAGCCCTTCAAATTTTGACTTTGACAAGTGTTGCTTTCCAAAATAAAATCTGGTACTGCAACCTCTGCAGTATCCGAGAAATCTGACACATATCAGATCTTTAGACAAGAAGCAGTCATGAACCAGGGCAGACCGTAAAGACATAGAGAAATTCCTACGGAAAGATAGGCAAATAAAATGTACTTTGTTGAAACAGGAAAGTTTCAATAGAACCTAGACAAATCTCAACAAAATGCTTGATATGACAAAGCCACATCTTTATTCTATTGGATTTGGTTTAAAAAAAAAAACACCTCTATTTTTCAATCAGATAAGGTAAAAATATTCAGAAGTTTCATTTAGCACATATGTGTCCTTTTGTAAGGGTGCAAACGGCTGGGCAATTTGTCTGTCCCATGGACTACTTTCCAGTGCTCAGCTTTCCCCATGCCTCTATAGGGAGCAGCCCTGGGAAAAGGCTGCAGATGGAAGGACTTGACCTTACTGTGACAGACACACTCTGTCATCATAATTTCCTCCCTCCCATCATGGGAGGAAAGGGGATTAGTATGTAACACTGTGATATTTCCAAAGATGCACTTTAATGAAAAAATCCTTCCATGACAAGTTTTGCTTTTTTTTTTGTTCTAAATTGAGATTAAAAATTTCAGAAGGTCCTTATTTTTCCCTCATTTCTTGCACTAGGAGTGAAAATTGACATGTTATAGGAGCTCAGATCTCCAGACCTTGGAAGGCAGGCAGGGTAGAGGTTCTGGTGAGGAAGACTATTCTGTCTTCCCATGTTTTGGCCTTCTACTTACATGGGTCTGAGAGATAACGTTACAATTCTTTCGTAATGTGCAAGTGTCGCTGCATCATATATATAAAATGAAGTAAGTATGAAGACTAGTCACTGACAGAAAAAATCTTGTAGAACAGGTTGGGAGTTTTTCTAGCCCATAGATTTGTCTGCTGATTTGTGTATGATGCCCCCTCCTCTTCAATCTCTCCATTTCTTTTACTCCTTTCTAAGTTATTCCTTCCTTGCCGCTGGTTTTCTCTACTACCTTCTAAAGACTGCTTCATCATGCTTTGTACAGTTTTCTCCCAGTCCCAGCTATGTCCTTCTCCATTGTCTGACCTCTGGTTCCTATGGCTGGCTGCTCTCCTCCAGGTTGCCTCTCCCTGCTGAGGTGGGCAAGGACCTGTGAGTGTTTTGTGCCAGCTCGAGCATTGCTGCACCGGACAAGACAGACTGGAGCTGCTCTGCAACCTGAACTCAGCAGGAGCTGCATGTAAGATAATAACAAAAGTTTGGGTGGTGGTTGTTGCAAAGGTGCTGCTGCTGATGGGAGTGCACAGCTCAACCCTATGTTACTGTATGTCCCACCACATTTTGCTCTCAGAACAGTACTCTGCGACGCATGTCAACGCCCTGTAGTTAATCTTTGAACAGCATGGGAGCTAAATATATGCAGTCTGGAGAAAAGACAATAGACTGTATAATCGATTCCTGAGCTTCTTCCATGGATGAGAAGAGTGCACAGCCTGCTGTCCCTGCACTGTCTGCTTCCCGCTGGTAGCAGAGGTGTGGGGAAGGCCCAAGGACAATCCTCCCCTCTCCAGAAGACAGTCATTGCCTCTGTGCACATTGCTTTTGTAAGTTGTGCAGGCTTTATACACCCTCATGCCAGAGGCCCAGATCTGTATTTTTGAACAACAAGCATGTTAAAGTGGTTGGAAAGAAAATGCACAAAATCCTCTTTC
>NW_010391348.1:5014-10956 GCF_000710305.1 Buceros rhinoceros silvestris | reverse complement strand
ACGCTCTTCTCAAAATATCTACCTTAATTGTCTTTTTTGTGTGATAATACATGCTGATGGGTTTATGTAAACTGAGTAGCCTTCTATTATATGAGTTTCAAATTAAACAAGATCCCAAATAAACACTACAAATATTTAGGAAACTTCGCGGTGTGATTAAGCCCCTGCTTTGCAAATAGCCCCATAGCTTAACTGGAGTCCTGTGCACTTCAAAGTGTAAGCTTATCTGGTTGTTTCTGAACTGCTGTCTCACTATCACAATGTGTTCCAAAAATAATAAATAAACCAACATGGGAAAGCACAAAACATTTTTAGTCACAGCCATAAGTACAAAATATTAAGAAATAACTGAACAAAATGAAAGAAGATATACTTCCAGTTTCAGTTGTACATTTTTCCATATTAACTGTTTTTTAATGTAACAGTTATAAACTATCCTTGCATTATTAGAAAATCCAGTCTTGCCCCTGCTGCCAACTGCTTTCTGAAATACTGCATGTTAATGAGAAAAAATGGCACATTAGTGAACACTGGTGCCATAGTTTAAAATTCAAATGAGAAAGGAAGTGTTAAAGCTTCATTCTGTTTAGGCGTATGTGAGACACCTGCTTAGAGAAGATTATGGAATATTAATCTATAGGGGTGTCCAAAAATACCTGACCGGAGCTGCAGAACTTCCTCAGTTATAACTCTTTCACACACGACATAATTGATGGCAATAGGCTGTGAACTGTGATTTTACTTTTCAGCATTAGCTGTATGTTATTCTTTACCACAGCAAAAGTATTAAACAGCATTGTTTCTTCTTCCTTCACTGTGACCTGGCATGCAAACAGTCTGTACTGAGAGATCTTTTTGTTAGTAATACATTACAGCTTGAGTGGTCCCGTCAATGGGATTAAGGCAGGACAAATAAAATTTCATAGGTAAAGATACATGGCCTAAGGTACTTCTTTCTTTCCAGTGAAAATGCAAATGCACCTGTACGTGAAATTGCAATGGAAAATTGCAGATCCCACCAACAAAAAAAGAAACCGCCAAACAGCCCAACACTTCCCAAACAAACAACTTCCTTTTGTTAGTCTCTATTCAAATTCTGTTTCTATAATCTTCTTTCTTAATGAGCAATACTCCTTCATTGTCTTCTCTCTCCCACTCTCCCTTTCCTCTTGTTCATGTTTACCCAGTCACACTAAGATGGTGAGTTCCTTGGATTAGAAATATTTCTCTTTAGTCATCCCTTGTACGAAATTACACAATAAGATGTTAAAACAACGAAATATTTGAGCTTGTCTGCAATGAACAACATGAACATTGATTGTGAATAAAATAAATTTTCTTGTAATTCATGATTCAATGCATTTAAAATAATTTAGCTGTGGCTGGCTAGTGTCTATGTACAGAGCAGTGAGCAGAGGGGGATTGTGGGGAGGGTTATGTGAGCCAGAGCCATCTAAGTCAGAGGGTGAGGAGGGAGGTAATTCAGAGAACAGACTGAGATCATTCTGAACAGAGAGATCAAAGAGAGTAAGAATTTTTAAAGCAAAGAAAAAGTCCCAGAGCTTGCAGGGTAAAAGCTCATTTCTGGGAAGATTTAGTGAGTTTTAGGGAGCTTCATTAGCACTGCCCTGTGCAATATGTGTTTTATTAAGTGATGTAAAGAGGCTGAGCTGTTCTCCCCTCTCATCCCTGCTGCCATTGCATGGTGATGACAAGCAGGATGTAACCCTCCCTGAATTGCTGGTTTGTGGCTTCAGTGGCAGAGAAAACAGGAGAAAACCTGAAATTTTCATAGGAAACAATGACATAGGAAGTAGGATCCAAAGTGAATCTAGACTTTTAGATAGGTGTTGGAACAGACCCTCAGTATATTTCAAGGTTACGCTAATTAAAGCACTGCTGGACAGTTTGTAAGTGGTAATTTCTCCTTGTTCCATTTTTGTGTAAGTATTTATTTGCATAGTTAGATTGGGGATTTATTTTTAACACTGCTTAACTTCCTCAGACTCCAGGTTTTAGTAGCAAGTTTTCCTTAAATACTTGATAATGATTTGTTACAGGAATTTGCTCTTTTGCAGACATATTCCTTTTTTTGTCTTTCTGAAAGTCCATTTATTGTAGCTATTAGCAAACCTCTGAGAAACTTTATTTCATAATAGGTCTGCAGCATTGGATGTTAGTGACTGATGGCTCAGAATATAATTTTTCACCTGGCAGTCTTTGGAAACACAGCCCTGGGCTGCTGCCAGCCCTGCAAAGGTTGCATGAATGAGAGAACGTCTCTCTGGACAGGGGCTTTTACTGACCCTACTGCTGCATCTCACAAAAGGGTGGAAGATTGTCAGTCCCTCATCAAATGTAATATGGAAAGAGGAAGTTGTGCTGGGGTGAGGATGAAGGTGGGTGTACACAGCTTTGTGAAGCAGTGGCAGTAACAGAGGGAGAGATGCAAGGGGAGGAGAAAGCAACTCTACCTGTCATCTACTGTAGTTTTAATTACATGCCTTCATTTGGTGAATTAAAATTCAGCTATTACATAGACACTGCAAACCTTCCTTATGTTCTGCTCTGATGGAATGGAATAAATGTTGGAATTGAATAAATGTGATTTTAAACTATTTTCTTCTTTGCACTGAACAGATATTTTTTTTCCAGGATATTGGCTACAATTGTATGACTTCTTTTTTTTTTAATAAAAACCAGAAACTATGATGCTCCATTAAATGTTGCATTCTATTTCGTAGGGTGTTTTCTTCTGGGGTTCATTATTTCAACTGAAGTCTTGCAGTAACTGCTGGTTACAAGTTCTAATGCATAATCCTTAAGAGATAAAGAATCTAATGTTTCACTTCACTTTTTGTAAGCTTAATGCATCACAGATGCACGTTAAAGCTCTATGGGGAGTGTCAAGCATAATTATCCTGAAGATTAAAGCAGTCATCATCTCAACTGAAAGATACATTCTGTTACTCATAATAAAGCCTTTGTGAATAATGATTGTATGCAGCACAACTTAAACACTTAACAAAGGAAATCCAGAACTCCAGCTAAAATTATTGTTAGATGTTAATGTATCATATTTACTCCATGAATTTAGCAACACTGTTAAATGAGGTTTTAATAAGACACCTTGGTTTGCTATTCTAGGAATTGGCTTTCTTCATGTCTTTACTAAATTTACTTCACAGGCAATCAGCCAAAATTGCTTCTGCACTTTGCTGTTCCTGCTGGCATCTGGTTTTAGACATGTTCTGGAGCATCACTACGGCACGTGGAAAACCTTCGTTTAGAGTCAAGGTTATTACACAGGTATTAAGGGCTGGCTGCGGAAGAATAGTGAGCTTGGATTAGTTGGTTTTGGGACCAGGAGACTGGTAGGATACAGCAGTACTTAGCCTAACTTTTAGGTCCTGAGACTAGCTACTGGCTGGCAAGTTCCCCTAAATTATTTTAGGGGGGCATTTCATTATTATGTGTTTAGCAAACCGTGCACTTCACAGACTCAAAAGGAAGGTGAAAATGTGAACCTTATGTTGTGGTTGTAGGGCTGGCACCCTGACCTGTTTTTTGCTATAGCTCTGTATCTGACCTAAATCTTTTTTTACTGTCAAGTAATTATTTTGAAAAGTAAGAGATAACTGGTAGTATTCTTGTATAAACTGGGTCTGAAATTAAGATAATCTGCTCTGGTCTTCTTCAGTCTGAAAATACAGTAGTCATTTGTGGTTAAAAATATATTTAGATGATGAGGTGGGTTACATAGGAGAACCTAAAATTCTGTTTATTTTCTGTGAACTTAAAGTTTCCAGAGAAATCATTGTAACACTGAATTAATACAGTTCTTATAGCAAATAAGAAATATGAGTCTTGCACTCAGATTCAGTGCAAGATATTAATGGCTCTTGAATAATCAAAATTAGGCCTTGAAAAAAACTGAATATCTAAACTATCAGCAGCGACACATATGTGGAAAAACTACTTACAAATCTTCATGTACAATAGAAGCAAGTAAGTACAAGTGTTTCTTTAAGTACTTCATAACAGAAGGGGTAAGAGAAACAATTGGAAAGCTGGTGAATTGCCAGAGAAAATATTTCATATTTATGAGTAGACGATGTAGAAATTCCTTGGAAAAATATGGTAGTTGGAGGAAGGGAATAAAATACTCCCTAAAGAAACTGAGGAAGCAAACAGACAAGAAGGCAAAGCTCAAATTGGAGATTGATAGGTTAAAGTAATATTTTAAAGGTATATTTATTAAAAATAAATATTGCAGTAATGTTGTAAGGATATGTATCTCAAAAGCTTTACTGAGAAGTGTGGTGAAATGTATGGCATTTCTATTTAACCATTCCTGATATTTTAATCATAATATTAACTATTTTTCTCACCTATATAATAAAAAACCCCAACTATTATTTACATTCTTAGTATTTCCATAAAGAACAATCAGATACTCTCTATTTGGCACAAATGAATCCCTTCTAGAATGCAGCATGTAGTTTTAGCCTCTCCAGCACCATGAAGATGTCAACAAGTTTTGAAGGAATTCAGATAACAGGAACAGAAATGATTAAGGGGCTGAAGAGTTTGATTTACGAGGAAAGATTAAAACATGTTCTGCTTAGCCAAATGACAGCTAGTAATGCAAGGGGAGAGTAGTGATAACAGCCTATAAGTACTTAAAGCTTGAGCGCACCAAGAAAAGATTGGAAGTGTTTAAGGTGGTACAAGGTTTCAAAACACTGACCTAATGCTGAAGAGCGTTTGTGGGGTTTTTGCGTTTTTCTTCCAGACTAGGACTAGTTAATTTATGTAGCTTATATAAGGACCAAATAAAATATGTGGGCATAAAATGAAGGAAAAAACTCCTGTGCAAATGTAAAACATATATCAGCTATGGTGCAAGTCCTCAGTATAGTACGTATTTAAACATAGCAGTTAGCAAGATCAAAATTGAAATACTAAGATTTTATATGATAAATGGGAAGAATATAATACTAGAGGAAGCAGTATCATAGTTCATACCCTCTTTGGAAAGAACCAACCCTGAAAGTACGTTGGCTTTGCTCAGTAAGTTTTGCAACACCTTGATAACCTGCTACTTCTTCTGTGTGAAAAAGGATCTGCTATTCAGACATAAAATTTGTCACATCAGAACTTCAGCCTTGTAACTGAAAGGTTAACTGGAACTGCAGACACCCATCGGATGTTTTTTCCTGGGCTAAATCAGCTCAACCCTGTTTGCTCATATTGGTAGATTTCTGAAGGCACTGCTATAGTATGGGTACGTCTTTAGGTGACGTTTGAAGGAAAGCCAGGAGATCCTTTTCATGGCAATGACATTATTTATCACTTTATAGATGAGGAACCAAATGAAAGAGCAACATGAAACTTCTTTAGAAAAGGATATGAAAGGATGGCATTTTTACAAAGTTGTTAAGTTTTTCAACCCAAACATACTACCTTTTAGTGAAGTTCTAGAAAAGGTTATGTATGTAGGCCAAATAAAATACTTTACGTTGCATGAAAACTTCCACAATAAGTTAGAAGAGAAAATGTTGTATTCTTGTATGACAAGCAAGTATACTCTTCTACTCTTGGTGTACTGTTCTTAAAAGACTGATTCTAGACTGCTTGTTCGAAATTTGGAGTAAAGAGTGGAATGAGCAGCTGTTAGTGTACTGATAAGAAATTTGAGCTTGGCTAACTGGCCATAAAAGTCAGAAATAAAACAAATATATTTCAAAAGGTCAAAAATCTATACTGCATATGAAAATGTATGAGAAAAAACAAAGGGGCAATTAAAAACCATGTAAATCCTTCAATATTAAACAAGCTTTGAAAGGCTCTGTCCCTACAAAGTCATGACAGCTCTGAGTTTCAATTAATAGGATTAGATTCAGTTAGTAATTAACCTCGTTTCAGCCTGAATAGCCTAG
>NW_010391348.1:4422-4888 GCF_000710305.1 Buceros rhinoceros silvestris | reverse complement strand
TTTCCCTCCACAAGAACTGTAAGATTTCAGCAGCTGGACACTGAAGTTACTAAACAATAAATTCTGGCAGCTAGGATTATGAAAGATGTAAAATTCTAAATAAATTTTCAGAGAAGCTCTCCGATATGTCCTTGACATATATTGATAATTACTTAATTTAGGTCCAAGACATATGAGTTCGATCCCAGATGCGTGGAATGTGTGGAACAGAGAAGATCATGCAGACTTCTGCAATGAGTGTATTTAGTTTATCAATCGCAATTCCCCCATGAAAAGAGCTCTCAGAAAAAAAATGGGCAACCATTATTCTAACATCTCCTAACATCTACCATGCAAGGAAGCTCAAAAAAAGGCTAGGTAAACGTGAGGCTGAAGCTTGAAACAAAGATCTGAACCGAGCGTTAGCAGCAAGCACATGCTGACCTTAGGTCCAGTCTGCTCCTCCTTGCCTGAGAACTAACTTGCT
>NW_010391348.1:1773-4243 GCF_000710305.1 Buceros rhinoceros silvestris | reverse complement strand
CCAAAAATGCTGACTTGTTCTGAAACGGTGTCTAGTGTTACTGTAAACACACACTGCTTTTACAGTTCCCAGCAGAGCTCCTTCTGCACAGAGGTTACATGATCTTTATAATCCTGGCAGGAAATAAAAGATGTTAATGATGGGGACCTCTGCTAGGAACAGTAGCCCTTAGCAAGACAAGGAAGGACTGCAGTATTGTAATTTATCAACAATCTATGTAAAGACATAGTTTACATTCTGAATGTGTCACCTATTTTGGGAGATGCTGAACATTCCACAGAAAATTCATTGGGACAGATTAGGGGACTAATGCAATGGACACAGTGTAGGTGGGAGAGACCCAAAGGGCAGCAGAACTGAGGCAAGTCACATGTCTTGTACCAGGGGAGTCCCGTTAAGGATGGCTATGCAGCTTATGAATGTACCTCATGACCACACCGGCACAACAAACACAAGGGTCGAAAGGGAAATGTTTAGTCTGCAGACAGTCAGTCTGTAACAGTCTCAATCTCTGAAGGGACCCCATAGTTACTGTTAAATATCAAAGACTCTTGTAGTAGCTTCTGAATGCCTGTGTGGCTGCTTTAAGTCCTAATTTTAGGTCAGTTAGAATTGCATCTTTTTAGTATTTAAGTACGTTTTCTATGCCAAATTTGCTTTGCCTGTCTACATCTCGTGCAGCTCCTTTAAGGCATTTATTTCCTAAGAAACCAGTAGCAGAAGGCTGCTGCAGGAAGTCTCTCATTTCTTTCTCCATAGTTTTTTTGTCTGTTCGCCTTATTGCACCAAACTGATCGCTCATTCAGTTCTGGGGCAACTGTTTGCACAGCTTGCTGAAAGCCAGGTCACTAAACCAGATTAGGTTAAAAAATAGATAGACAATGTGATCCAGTCTACAGCAAATGCTTGAATTCTAGAGCTTAGAAGGCAGTGAAGTACAGTTGAGGAATAAATGCTCTGACTTCAACACAAAGCTCTCTTTCATGCAATTACAACTCTCAATTTATCTGTGCTAAGATGAATCACAAGCTGGCCCACAGTATACATGGAGAAGGATATATATTTTGCGAGCATAGCAGCTTCATGCATAATGAAAACCAGGAATTACTGCCTGACCTGTAAGTCAGGCTATAAATTCCATTTAAAAATGGACAGAATGCATTTGAACACAAATCCATGCTGAGATCCACAGCTAAACAATTTCTACAACTTTTAAGGATTCACATTCCTCTCTCTACATTTCAGCTAGGTAGATTTCATACAAGTGGTTGACCATACTACAGCTGACCACTATAATGCCAAGAGATGAAAAATGACATATAGACACAGCAAGAATGTGGTGACAAGTATTCAATTCCCATTGAAGATCTGCTTTGTTCTACAACTGGGTAGCTCTTTCTTATGAAATACGAGGTAATTAATCATGATCACCTGGTTACATGTTGAATGAACAATGAAAAAATGCCCTAAAAGAAAGGAAGACAAGGGGTACAATCATATTGAGCTAAGACATACAATTTACAAGAAACAGTATACAGTATTGGCTGCTATATATTCTAACAGGGGAATGCATCTTGCTCAAGGAAATTAATCTTTTAATTAGTGAAATATGAAGGTCATTAACACTTTTTCCTGCTGTGATTCGCAGCTATTATTTGCTCCAATAACTGAAGAGATTTAGTAGTAAACAAGAATATGTAACAAATCATGTTGTTTAGCACAATGACCAAAACATGTCTTGCTACAAGCTGTGGAAAAAGAGGATATCCTAATTCTGTGATAAATGTGTACTTCAAAATTTCTGATATTTACCGCATAAATCAGAGTACAACATGCTTCTCTTATTTCTTTAAGGACTGTTTTATGAATGGGTAAGTGTCTAAATGCTATAGTCTCGGGAAATTATTATGCCTTTGAGTTCACTTGACAGTCACTTGACCGAATCAATGAAATCTGCTGCTTCTTATCAGTGAGATCTGTCGTTCAAAGGTCCGTTGGGAATAAAAGCAAATCCTGACTCCTGCTGTATGAGGACATTGGTAGGGCTACGCTTGCTCAGTGCTGATAGGTTTGGGATGTTAAACAGGGCTGGTTTTCTCCCAAATTAATCTGGAGCCCTGCCCCAAGCTTTATTCTTTGTCACACAGATGTGAAGTTTTCTCTGGTTTCATCAGTTTGTAGTTAGGTTGCTGACAGAGTGAGCACTCAGGCAGATAATAATATCATATTCAAGCTATAATTGTTATTATTATCGCTACAGTGATTTCCACTTAACCCTACTAATAACAGCATGCTATCCAACATACATTTGGTACTGACACGTGAGCAGCAAGTGCTAAGTGTGGCTCAGCATAACTGCCTATTCCATAGGCTTGTCCCAGAGAAGGAGGAGTGCTGGAGCATCAACCTCTAGTACAAAGAGCTGCTCTACATGGAGCATATGGAGCAACAGAGTCTGGGACAGCCCACA
>NW_010391348.1:0-1719 GCF_000710305.1 Buceros rhinoceros silvestris | reverse complement strand
ACGGAGCGGGGCCCAGCCGCTATTTTCTGCCAGGGCACTGTCTGCCACACCTCTACAGTTATGCCAGGAATTACCTGGCCCGGCAATTTAAGGAAGCATAAAGGCAGCTGAAAGTAATTTGCATCCCACTTTCCAGGCATGCATAACAGAGCAGCAGGACAGATAATTTTCTGGCTCACGTTTTTTTTTCTTTTTTCCTCTCCTGAACTAATTATTGTTGCATGATAACTAAACAATTAAAAGGCCAAAGTGCAGAATCACCAGGCCCATTTGTCTGTAACCAAAGGAATTAAAGTGCATAATCTGCTTTTCAGTAAAATTTCAAATATAAAACCTTGAAGATAGTTTGTCAGAAGGAGCGAAAGCAGAGAGAAGAGTCAGATGAAAGCAGTAGTTCAAATCCTTATGTCAGAATCTCACTGGCCCGTATTTTCCGTGCATTACAAGAGGTATGGCCCTTCCCAAACCTCATCTGGGACACAAAAGGCTAAAGGTCTTTCCACCGAGAAAATGATTTGCTCATAATTTCATATTTGAATCCTCTAAGCAAGGAGACTAAATCTGGAGAAATCAGGGGTAGAAAAAAGATGTCAGAGTGAATTCATCTCACTGATATTTTGATCAAGTCCATGCAATGAGAGTAAGGGTGAATCTCCTACCACTGCTGGTTTCAAATAGTCCCTGGTCCATGCTATCTCCCAAGGTGCTCATGAGTCTTGTCTAGAAAAGTGCCAGATGGCATGGGCCAAAAGTAGAGCAGGAAACATGAAAAGTGAACAAGTGGGATAACTCTATGCCAGTACCTGAGCTCATGTCCTGTTTAGTTTACTTGTTCAGATGCTGTTGTGTGACTGAGTTCTTGAAACAGGTGCCCTTTTATCCTTGGTGACTGACTGCTGGATGTGTCCACTCCAAGTTTGATTATTATTTAACCTATACCTTCCTCTGGCAGTATAAATAAGAAAACCCTATGTGGCTTGGCCCAGAAATACCCAGTTTTGTTAAATACTTTCATTACAGTACTTTTTTTTTGTCATCATTGCATTTCTAAACCTATTGCCTGGCTTTCTAAATGGAGGGGGAAAGAGCACTTGTAAGTTGTGTAGCACTATATAGGAAACAACTATAAGGGAATATCGGAGCCAACTCTCTCCTGGTTGTCTGAACTGTACTGGTTTGGGCAATACATTTCAGATTTTAAGCAGTGCTTCATGGTACGTGGAAGACAGGGAGTTTTGGTTCTGGAGTGTGTCTCGCCTACTAGCGCTGAGTGCTTGCTGCTGCTTGCTAAACACAGCTGGAAGGCTACATCAACAACACATCTGCTTGTCTGTTATCTTTGACAATTACAATTCTCCATCTCGCTATAGACTATTGAAATGATTGTCCATACTGCAGAATACTACAAGAACACCTTGTCTTTTTTTAATGTTGTTTTATTTTAAGGGTTTATTTTGCTTTGTTTCAGGAAAACAGGTAAGGAAGCTTAAATTACAGATCTCAGGAAATTAAATGATCACTACATCTTTAGATGAACTGGAATGCACTTAAGAAAATAAGAAAGAAGTTAAGAGTCATGGGAACGGGTGAACAAAGCACCAAAAAAGCATGAAATCCCAATGCAGATGTAGCAAAGATTTTCCAGATGTGGAATTCTTTCTATGGATCAGTAGAGTTAGCTTAACTTTCTTAAGCTATAATGATTATTTGGGGGGTGGG
>NW_010391347.1:82209-91111 GCF_000710305.1 Buceros rhinoceros silvestris | reverse complement strand
TTTCTTTAATGTCTGTATTGCCCTGTTCAGTGTTAGAAATCCAAAAAAAAGAGCACTTTGGTAAAACTTGAAAGCCATGAAGTGAAAATAGATCAGAAACAGAAGTAAAAATGGGTGTTCCTAAAAAAACAACAGCTCAAAACAATGAATAAAACACAGGCAAAACAAGGAAACACCATAAATAATGATAAGGAAACTAATACCTGAAAACCATCTACCTTACTGGTTGTAAGAGAGGTAAAAGGCATTTATAAAAGTGAGTTATGTAAGGTTTTAAGCCATCCCAAACAGTGACTTATATGAGGAGGCTCAGAAGCACCGTGCAAAGACATCTCTCTCAGGACTTGCACCTGGACCTGTCCCCTCTCTGCTTGGGGGTGTACTGGATTGCAAGGGTGTTCAGCGGAGCACGTATGGCAGGAAGGGAAGCAGTCTTCAAAGAGCTTTATGGGTGAGGAGCTGAAACATGAAGGCTGCGGTGACTCTTAAAGTCAAGGAGAATTTGTACAAGCAGAAATAGGCTTCGATTTCTTGTCATGCAGGAAGCCGTTGGAGGAGTAGGAATTTAACAAGTTCACAACTTAACAAGTCCCAGCCTAGTGTCTGGACTACCAGAATAGATTTTTTTCTCAAATACCCCCAAACGTTCAATGCTTTTGTCAAATTTCTGTCTCTCTGTACTTGGTGTCAGCCTCAGCTTAACAATGAAGGTAGTCCCAGAAAACTTCTCACAAATAAGCAACCTATGCTCCCTGTTATGAAAGCAACCTACTACTGTCTTATATACTAAGTCTGTGCTTATAAGGCATTGCAGAGGTTAAATATTTGCTGTCTGATGTGATAACTTTTGTTGCTTTCATTTTTTGGGAACTTCCTCCAAGTTTCTAAAAGGCTTAGTGCAAACTATGAAGGCTCCACCTCTTTCTTGGCCCTGTGACCCATAAGCAGTTCAGCTGAGGCTAGGGGATTTGTGTATAATGATTTGGAAAAGTTGTGAGTATAAATAGAAAAGAATTTGAGATGTTTTTCCCCTCTGTAATTCAACTCTCAATAGCTTCCCCTTCCACCCCGCACATAAGGTGCTGTGCCGAAACCATGGAAAGAATTTGTGGAGCTTCAGATGAAGGAAGTTCATAAGCTAGCAGGCTTTTCTCTTGCTTGCTCTTTTTTTTTAAATCTGATAATATAATCTCCTCTGGGGAAGACCTTAAAGATTTTCATCAGATCCTCCCACTAGGAGCATTTGCCCCAGGGCAGGGGCAGTCAGGACAGCCCTCTGACCTCTTTCACTCAGTGTGGAAAGGACAGGAGCCTGGAATGCTGCGCCTTTTCCTTTTTCTTTCCTCTGTTCTCTTACTGGTAGCAGTTACTGCTGAGAGAACATGTTCAACCTGCTCTAAGCTCCAGCCTCAGCCTTCCTTTGCCTTCCACAAGATGTACAAGGGGATGGCATAAGGTTGCAGCACATCTGAGCTCTGTGATGACGTGCTCATTGGCCTTGGGTCAAGGTCCAGGACAGCATCCTGAGCTCAGAGGGTGGGAGTCCCTGGCCCAGGCACCTTGGTAGCAACAGGCTTGCACTGAAGTGCCCCTCGGGTTCCTTTCTTCTCCATAGTCATCTTTATCTTAATTTCTCCTGTGCTTTAAACCCTGCACACAAATACAATGTAGACCTTAAAAAGCCTCACTTACTCTAACAGAGGTGTCAGCTCTTAGCAGTTTTGGTGCAAATTCCTCATAGCCCCTGTGATTTCAGCACAGCGATGGTCTCAGTTCTGTACTTCATCTCCAAAGCCTGATTTAAAAGCCTTTGTGCAACTCTACAGTTACACTGACTCGGGTGCAGATGAAGGGTGGTCAGAGCGTATGTTCATTGCCAGGCATTTGATGTATGGTTTCATTTTTGAGGCTCAACTTCATTTTGCGCCGTGATATTTGGGCATGCAAATTTACAAATCGGGACCCGGCAATACTCTTTAAAGAACCCTCGATGCTCTCGGTAAAAACCTGAGTAAGTATTTGTTATATTTAGAGGCAATTCTGCTTATTGTCTCTTCATACCAGTAAGCTTTTCGCTGACCTAGATTTTGCTATTCCATTTTCCATTTGCTGTCCTGTGTTACATTTGCATGGAAGCAAAGTCTTTTGTCTTTTAGTGTTATCTTGCACTTGCTATTTCGTTCACCAGCCAAAATCACACTCGCTGGCCTGTGATAGTGCAAACAGCTTCGCTGGAAACGATTGTATCATCAAGGATCCTGGCTTCAAACTAGAAGGAAAAAGCTGTTGTAGGTGAATCCTTAGGCTGAAGAGACCTGGAAGATCATCCAGCAGCCTAAGAGCATGCAAAGAGGATAGGTTTACGTGCTTTCCAGCAGCAGTAACTTATAGAAAGAAACGAAATGTGGGACAGAGAGAGAAACTGGCTCCCTTTCAGCTGAAGGGAGTAGTCATCTCCCTGGATTACAACTACCACTAAAGACAAAACTGTACCTTGGTTTTAGTTCTGCTTTAATGTGTCATTAAAGAGATACCTGTATTGACAGGAAGAGTTGTAATGCTTTTGGGCAGTTGTTATTATCGTATTACATGATGATGGTGTTTATTGCGGTAGTGCCTTAGGGCCGAATTCACACATGTTGTGGACGGATTACATGGGTATTATGCTGTGCATAAACATTTTGCTGTGTGTTCGTGTTGAAATCCTGTGAACTGGACAATGTAAACAAATTAACATTATCAGGGAAAACCTGTTTTTTAAGTCAACTTTCCCTGCCGACTGTACTTGGCCAAAGGACACTTGCTGTAACTCTCACATCTCCGGCCTCTCTGCTGTGTTTAAAAATGTTTTTACTAGCGCATGTTAACCAAAACCTCTTCCTTTTTGGAAAAAAAAAAAAAACCCAAAGAAAACCCCCAAACCAGGCATGTTTAAAAGTGCATTTGATCTGACTAGCTAGCATATTTTTAAACACGACTGTGTTGTGTTTAACAGCGTGTTAGCATATGTCAATTAACTTGTTTCCACAGAGTGCTGACAGAAGTGCCCCCGCTGCTGCTGGCCCCAAGGGGCCCCAGAGCCTGGCTGAGTCAGCAGAAGGGAGCATGTGCCCACACCTCTGGCCTGCCGAAATTTGGCACCGACTTTCATGCACGGGCGGTATTAGGATGCTGGACTTTGTGCTGACATATGGCTGAGTCTAGGGGTAACCACCCGCAGTGGGGGGACCCACCTGGGCTTATCTATCAGCAACCCAGATGAAGTCTCCTCTGAGCTTACCCAGGGGCTGAGAGGCTTTCACTCCATGCAGTGCCCTTCCAGACAGAATAAATAGAGACTTTTTCTCACACTGTCATGAGATCGCACTCCTTCCCTGTGCCAGATATAAGTGCGATGGAGGAGAAAAGACGCACGTGCACATAGCCCCTAAATCTCTGCTGCGCCTAGCCCGGGTGGTGAGGGTGGCTGTGCGTAGCTGGTGCACTTTGTGTGCCGAGTTGTGTCTGTGCCCATGCAGGCTGCTCACCTCTTCCGCTCCAGCCCACGCTGGCCAGTGCAGAGGGAACATTTTAATCCATTGCAGGAAGCAGCAGCGAGTTTTTTGTACAGGAGCTGGCACAGGGTGCTGTTTGAAGCCCTGGAAGCATGTGAACTAGCCAATCTTTTCCTGGCAGGACCTTCTTCTGCATCCTGGTCTTGAAATTACATGTGATTAGAAGTAAGCAGAGTTGGCAGTGCACAACTTGGGTCTCAGAGGCAGCATGCTGCAGGGATGCACGCTGCTTTTCCATGAAGATGTGCAAGTGGGTGTCCATGCGTGGTGGGTGCAGAAACCCAGGCAGGTATTTGGCAAGGGTTCTTGTGTTACTGCGCACGTGGAGGTGTGGGAAGGGTAAGTATGTGGACATGGAAAAGGCAGAGAAGGTGGCTCAGATGGGAGGGAGTTGGAGAGGTTATTCCTGGTAGTGCAGGAGGTGGGCTGTGGTATTGTGAGTTACTGGTGAGTGTGGAGCAGAAGGTGCTGGAGGGATGAGAAGCTGGATATCTTCTGGGAAATCACACCGATGGGAAGACCAAAAGAGTCTCCTGGGCATTCCGGAAATTTTTGCTGCAGTAGTTCATATAGCCACCTCCAGACTAGTCCTGGCGTTGCTGGTGTCCCTTGTCCTGTGGCTTCCCTAGGAAGTCTGCATCCCTGTGCCCTGCTGCTGCAGGGTATGTCCCAGCTGGACCCCGTACGGAGGAGCAGCCACTAGGCAGATGGCCCACCTTTGCTCCTGTTCCTCATTTGGGAAACTTGGACAATCTTCCTTTTTTGGTTCACAATTAGTAAATGCATGAATGATTCCCACGTGTTCTAGTACAGTGTTAAGAGGATCGGTAGAAATAACTAGCGTAGACAGCCTCCAAAAATAGGTCCATGTCCTGCCAATGTCTTGCATGTCCTTCTTTCCTGCCCTGGGAAGGAACGCCTGGCACCCCTCAGGGCAGGGGAGTTTTTCCATTTACTTCAGTGGGTACGGGATTTCATTCTGCATTGCAGACTGATGGATTTTAAAGGGACTGTCCACTGGGCACAGCTGAGCTCTTTGCAGGGTCGAAGTGTTTTATATTTTTAGCATCGACACGATGATCAGGAGGGAAAAACGTATGTTTTTCCCCTGCTCAGACTGCATGGCCAGACGTGCTGCTCTGCCTAACGCTGTTCAGGGTCAAGTTGTTACTGGCCCTGGACCATTTCTTTCGGGTGCTGCACCTTCCTGCCATGCAGTTTGGCTGCCATAATTGGTGTTGTGAAGCTGACCCATACCGGCTGAAACTTGTTTTTGGAAGTGGGGTTTTATAAATAGACTGCGGACAAAGGGTGTCTGCTCTGGAGTGGTTATGGGGCTGGGGAGAGGAGCTCGGGGCAGGGGAGGGAGGCCAACAGCTCCTGGTGAACTGGCACCTCTCTCTTTGCAAAACAGTGACTGTGGTGCCAGCAGAGCCTGTGAGGAGCCCTCGGGAAAGGGAAGGATGGAGCGGTCGTGACCTGGAGTGTGGGTGCTCGGCTATTTTCTCCCTGTGAGACTGGCTCCCAGACCTTTGCTTATGCAAACCCTGACAGATCCTGCCTAAATGAGTAGTTGGAAATGATGTGCTCCCTTCCTCATTTGGGCTGGGGATGAGTTTCACCTACTGGGCTCAGACAGTAGGCTTTGCTACTGAACGTAATTAAGAGAATCAGAACCTGGCGCTGTGGGATCTAGCCCATCCCTGGTAGTCAAGTTGATTGACATTGGATCCTTTGATTTCTCCAGAGGCGTCATAATATTTTAAACTTCTTATTAATTACAAGTGTATTAATCTCTGAATAGTATTAACAGTATTTCAAAATATTATAATTTTATCTTATCAGACCCACTGGGAAAAAGAAAGTAGTTTTGGATGAACTGAACAACTTTATAGACAGTGTGCTTTATAACCGGATGGATTTTCCCTAGTTCCATCTCTATCTAATATTGGCGGAAGATTAAAGATATGGAATCAATGGCTGTAAAAGCTCACATTAAAAATTTGCAGTAAATGAGAACAGGAAAATTTCATTAGAGGCATAAATTGTAGCAACTGGAATGCACGGTACTTATTTTTAGCATTCTGCTGATAGTCACCCTTGAAAGTCGTCTTTTTTTTTTCCCAAGATGTTTTCTTTTCTCAGACGAGAAAAAAAAAAGAAAATGACCTCTAATATTTTGAAATATAGAACTAATTACAGTAGAGAGTGATCCTGATCCCGCTGAAGTCAACTGCAGCATTCTTTATGACATTGCAGGATACTGCCTCTATTAAGAAATAATAAGGAAATGAGACACTTTAAAGAGAGGGGTTTAAAATGAGCTGGCTCTCTTGGCCTCTTTTGTAGAAATACCTTAAAGCCACTTTTATCAAGTCAAAAGGTTCATTGAAAAGAGAGAAATTAAAAGATGCTGCTTGTGGAGCCTGGCAAAACATGAAGCTCTCAATAAATATCTCTCCAATCCAATTATAACATTCAAATCAAGGAGAAAAAAATTATGAAATATAATTAAAGCTTTCTTTCTACTGGAAAACTCTACTTGGAGGTGTCCAGACCTAAGGGAATTTCCAAGTCAGCATTATAGTGGGCAAAAATATAATGTAAATGAGAGTGAAATAATCAAATTTTTCTGGTGGAAATAAGCGCGGTTGTTTGATGTAATTTTGACACACAGCATAATTTCAGCATCAACACTGAAGTTTAAAGGATCAGCGTGTCTTCATGAGATTTCTATACAGAAAAGCCATTCAACAGGAAAATCTAAATCAGCCTTTGGTATGCACATTGGGCCCGTCTATGACAGAAAGCCCTGTATTGTATTAGTTGCAAATAGAAAAATACAGATGATCCTTTTTCAGTAAATTCTAGTACCCTTTCCACTCGAAAATCCAGCATGATTATGGTATATAAATCACAAGAAATGTGATGTGTGAATGTTTTCATGCCCACAAAATCAAACTTTGTTTCGTGCCTCTAACAGCAGCTCAGTCATTTAAAGATGCACGCCAGTGAGTTACACTGGGCTCACGTTACCATGTTTCTTGCAGATGTAATGTTTAATATTGTGGGGGTATATTCCAAACAATTAAAGCAATTAAAACAGGGCATGTCTTCGGCATTTTACTCAATCTTGTAGCCTGTATGAAATGTATTTGTAATTTTGGGTTCATTTCCAAATGGAGAAAGATTCACACACCCTCACAGTCAAACTCAGCACAAGAACCAACAATTAAATGAAGCCTGAGATCCAGTCCAAAGGAGGCATACACTCAATTTAATTTTTAAATAGCTTAATTAATAATGTCAGTTAAAGCAAAGAAGTGAAAATGGGTCGAACTATGTAAACATTGGTTTGAGAAATGCACTGTCCAGCCAAAGCATTGTAGAAATGCTTTTAAGAAGCATGGCCTTTAAATTTAATTTAAACATGGTTTTCTAACTCAGGGTAAAAGCCCAGTTCAGACAAGGCTCAAGCCACTTCTTATGCCACAAAGAATTACCGATGTATGCTGAGAGTTTATTTAGTCTTTGCTTGTTCCGAGGCTGTGTTTCACTCTGCAGTCATCATTTTCTCCTCGCTGTCAGCATGTTGTTACCTCTCAGCAGCTCAGAATTCACCAAGAGCCTCAGTGTGTTTTAAAGCTGAGTTTAATCGCCAATGGGATCTGTACGAATGCTACAAAACATTGTTCACAAATATTTACTGGGATTTTGAAATGAATTGGGGTAGTCTCTGCTATTGCACTCTTAGTGTTTGCTTTCTGCAAACATTCAGGTTCAAGTTCTTATTGACGTGGCTGTGATGGATGGGATCCCTTACATAAGGCTCAAGGCCAGGAGGTTGCTTTTGTGCCAGAGCAATCGGGGAGTAGAAGCAATACCATGTGCCTTATCTGACCAGTCACTGGTAACTAGCAGCCCTCAAATAATGGGAAGAGATGCTAGCTGATTTGCTGATTGGTCCTGAATTCCTGAGGGGGAAAATGATAAAACTCACAATTTCTCTTTCTGTTCCAGAGAATGTCTGTACAGAGAAAGGGACTTTATTTACTCCATAAATATTTTTTATGAAAATATTTCCTTGGTTCGTAAGTCTCAGCTTAAATGCAACAAGGCTGTACTAATTTGAAAGTGGTTGAGAATGTTGTTTTTAAGAATATTTTTTTTTGTTACGTGGTAGCATTTATTTATAGTTTGAAGTTTGCAAATTTGCTGATTTACAATTAACTTTCAGCATCTTAACTTTTTGTTTGGAGCAACTGAAGGGTTTCCATTTGTTTGGGTTTTTTTGGTTACTTTAAACTCATTAAATTAAAAGTGAAAGATAGAAGAATGAAGAAAAATTATAACTGATAAATATCAAAAGTCTCTCAGGTTTGGCCTTATGGTACATTGCTTTAGGAAGCTGTCCCTGACATCCCCTTCATCAGCATCTCTTACTGGTGTGATAAACTTTGGCAGTTTGAGCCTAAATTTTGGCCAAGTTGTATCACATGAAAATGTTCCCCAGATTCTCCTGTTGTACCTCGATGTGTGCAGAGCAAGTCATACAGCCTGTGTTGGCAGTATCTGAACGTATCACTGCTCTATGCCAGCCATCCCCTTGGCAGTGTAAAGTTAGGTTTTGGGGAGGTAACCCACTGTGGGTAGCTTGTTTTGGAGTTCATGGTTGGCAACTGAGACTGATTGTTGTTTTGCCTTCCTGATCTGAACACCTTTGCTTCCATTGTAAAGGACAATGTATTCTGTACAGTGGAATGAGAAGCAGCTGCTTCTCACCACCAGCATAACATCTGCAGAAATAGGGAAACTTGTCAAAGATCTTCATAGTGAAGAACATTTTTACTGATAACGTTCAAAATGCGAAAACCACAATGGGAGACAATGTCCTTTTCATGGGGAAAAAACAAATAAACATACATTTTGGGTTGAAGAACAGCTCGGATGAGCTGGCCTTATCCAGCTCGTCCATAAAGTTAAAGGTGTCAAAGGGTTCTCTGCTAGGTAAAGGAAAGATGTAGGGGAGGATTTTATAAATGGCAGTTAGGCAATTAATGTTAACCATCAATATCAGAATGGCTTAGACTGCATGATTAACTAGTAAGAGTTTTGAGCTGGCTGGTAATTTTAGATTAAATAGCCAGGCAACCAGTGACTTGAATATTGATGAATATCCTGTGTTTTATTAATATGCATTCTCTATAAATTAGAGGCTTAGTACACAAAGAGGAAACCTAATGCTCTTGCTATTTTTCATTGCCACAGGTAGAGCTGAATAATTCATAGCAATTAATTTATTTCACTGATTTAGCCTTTTGCGGGGCGAGGGGTGGGGGAGTGGGAGT
>NW_010391347.1:81435-82061 GCF_000710305.1 Buceros rhinoceros silvestris | reverse complement strand
GCACAAGTAGTCTGCAGGTAATTTATTTATTCCAAATAACTCACCAAACACATTTGAAGACTAATTCTTGGTTGCAGAGAATTCTTTGTATTCTTACGTTGGAGAAATTGGGAGGAACTTGGGCAGAACTGTGAGCAACCCACCAGTGATTGCAAGAACCCAAATGAATTTAAAAAAAAAAAAAAAAGCAGAGTTAATGGCAAATACAACTCAGGATCAGACTTGAGTTGATCTGTATTGATTGTTGCAACACCAGTCACATTGCATGTTTCTGCTCCTCATTTGATTGATTGTAATTCTTTAGGACCAAGATTTTCTTACAAATATTTTTATGTGTGCAGAATTTGCTACCTGTGTTTAGTCCCTAATGCATATAAAATGGAAAAGGTGAAACACTGCCCCTTTTGAAACCAAGGGGAGTTTTACCATGGAAGATTTCAGGAGATCAGGGATTCCACCTACTGATAGAAACGTTCCTGAAAATATTTTTTGTTCAAGCAGAGCAACAACATGTCCAATACATGTATTTGTGCAAGGCTTCTTTATTTATCCAAATAAAGATTTCCACCACCACCACACCCTCCCCACCCCCGCCACCCCCCCCCCAGGCAGGGGGGGATGATGCA
>NW_010391347.1:66163-81259 GCF_000710305.1 Buceros rhinoceros silvestris | reverse complement strand
GCAGCACTAAGATCATTTGCCAGTCCTGCAGCTCGGGGTGGCTGCAGCCCCGTTTCAGTGTCATGTGGTCATATCCAGAGCAGGTAATATCCAGAAACACATGAGGAGGAGGCGGCTGTATGATTACTGCCTCTCCCTTTTGCTGGTTCTTACCACACTCTGCACAGCAGTGAGACTTGCAGAGCACGCAATAAATCATTGCCTCATTACGCTCCTTCTGTAGGTTTGTTTAGGGCACCTACTCCAGTACCAGCTCCGGAGGTTTATTTGTTCTTCACAGAAATACCTCTTGGATATAGACTTCTGTTTTGATTTGCAGAGAAAAAAAAAACCCTCCATGTCATATTTAAAAAAAAAAAAATTTAGTGTACGCAAGAATTTACATTACAGAACTGCCTAAAAAATAATTCCATCACTGTCTGGAGATGATTTTAGTTTGTAGGTGGATGATTTTGTCAAGAGGAGGCAAGAGGTTAGGAAAGGTTTTCTTGTTTTTGTGACTTGTCAACATGAAATATTAGCAAATGAAATACAGGGTCTTAATCCTGTCCTTTCTTCCTTCCTCCCTTCTTGCCTACTTTCCTTTTATCTTTCCTTCTTCCCTTCTTTCTTTCTTGTGTACACAGAAGCTGCTGATCCCTTACCTTACCAGATTATGTGGAATCGTTCTCAGTTGTAAAAGAAACCTAAGAACCTCATTAAAAAATATGGTGAGGTCCTCGTTCACGTCTTCCGTATGTCTTTAGCCAGCCCTAGTCTACAGCTGGTGCAGGAAGGCACTGGTCTGACTGATAGAATAAGGATTTTTGACACTTGGTTTTGATTTAAGCAGACAGATCCTCTTAAGAAAGATCATTAGTTGGCCTAATTTACTAATGAGGAGTGGTATTCAGCATTGCTGATTTTGATGAAATAGTATTTATTTAGCATTGCAGCAGGCAAATGCTGGAATAACCTAGATTGTACCTGCAATGAATGTGAATGGCTAGAGCTGAGACTTTAGAGAGCAGGTGAGTACACTGCAACACGGCTGGGTTTTGCTGCAGTGTGACAATGTGATCTAGGATCTCATCCAGACTCCTCAGAAATCGATGGAAATTCTACCCTTGACTTTACTGGGCTTTGGATCCCGCTCCAGTTGTGCCAGAGTGGTAATGAAATGACTCCAATTTGGGGGCAGAATTTTCTGGCTTAACAGACTCAGCGTTTTGTATTGATAGGTTTGTTTATACAAGGGGTCCTGATTTCAAGTTTGAACAGTTTTCGCACACGCCTTCCTCCTAGTCACAGTTCCTTGAAATATAATAAATTTCTGTTTTGTGATTACTAACAGGCATCCCAGCTGAACAATGAAATTTCACAGATGATTATGATGTGAAAGTCAAAATCGTTGTAAGCTTTCTCAAAATGTGATCTGCCTTCACACAAAAGCTCCCTGAGCTCTCTGAACTTTTCAGCAAAACTGGGTGTGTTCAAAGCCATAATGAAACACAAAACCAAGTCAGCTTTGTGTAATTTGGTTTTCATTATATGTACTTCTGCATCATGATATCTCAGAGTCCTGGATATAATTCTTATTTGATCCTAGTCTCTTACAAAGGACCTAGGAGTAGAAGATGTGCTGAGGTCAGAACCAGGAAAGTCTTTTTCCAACACCCACTGCAAACTGAGTCCCCCATAAACATTTAGGACTCAGCGAGAATTGTACCCAACTCTTTTTGATGGTAATACAGTGGTGACCTTCTAGATTGATTAAAGATGTGACATTGATTGACTTTGAAGGGAGCCACATCCACCCTTCTTCTGCCAAAAAGGCAGTGGCTGCAATGTGAAGCCTCAAGAATGGGGCATTGCTCTTCCAAGTACATGGAAGACATCCAAGGGTAACGGGATAATGCAGATAATGGGATAGGGTTTCTCCCCTCCTCTCCCTCAAAGACCGTATAGCTAGATTTTAGCTATCCAGACTCGGGTGTTAGGAGACTTTTCTCTGATATCTATTTAAGAGATGAAATAGGAAATGAGCTCTTTTTATAGGTAATGTAGGATGTTCGGTGGTCGAGAATGTCAAAAAGGACTGGTAATGTTGACTCTGCAGGGACGTTTAATGGTGATGGGCGGATGATGCTGTGAGGACCAGCATGAACAGTGCAGTGGAAGCAATGGTGTGGTGGGGAAAAGAGCTTTATTCCTCTGGCAAACCTCTGGCTTTATTCCTCTGGCAAATGCCTGATGATTTTATATACTGTTATTTTGGGGTGTCTAGTTTGGGAGATGGCCCAATTTTCCAAAGATACTGTGTATCTTAGCAGTATCTAGACTCTTTAAGGCAGCTTGAGTTGGCTCTGAGAAACACTGGCCTCCAAAATTACCACTTGTGAAAATCTAGGCCACTGAACCTCATATGAACTACCAGAAATCAGAGACAAGGGAGCATTTATGTTAGAGAATGTGTAGTGGCTTGAAAACTACAAATCAAAATAATTCATGCTTTTATGTGTAAATCTCCTTCTCTTTGATACACGAACTGAGAAGCTGTCTGGTTTCCTTGTAGTTTCTGTAAGCAAGCAGCGTGCAGCTGTACCCTCTAGAATGCTATTTAAGCATTATTTAAAGCGCAGACCTGTTAAGGTCAAGCAAGCTCATCTGTATGCTAAAACGGAACCCACCAAACCTTACACCTAAAACCAGCAAGCAAGGAGGTCTCGAGTTCTGCCGTTCCTTCCTGACAAGGGTACGAGTGTGACAAGTGGTGAAGGACCAAAAGGTCAAAGTGCTTTTTCAGGGATAACGATAAAATCAGAGACAGAATGAAGTCCTGGTGGAGGAGTCTGCTGTTCTAAAGCAGTCTGTCTCAGCTGTGGCACCACCAGCCCATTGCAAGGGAACACGGGCAGAAGCTGCAAACTGGCAGTAACAGCATCGGCAAATTTAGACCCTGTGCGGTGCATTTCTGAGCTGGTAGAAGGACTGAAGAGTCACTGCAAGAAACCCACATGGAAGGGATTGCTGTAACTCACTGAATTTACTGGGAGTTTTTCCATGGAAAAACAGTGTGGTGTGTTTTGCTGATATTCTGGACTCGCTTTCCTCTCTGAGTGCCTTAATCCAGATCTTGTTGAAGTCAATAGCTGTCTTGCCTTTCAGAAGGATTGTGCCCCTAAATAGCTACTTTAGGAAGTGTACTTTGCTTGGTGATAACATAAAGCAGAGGGTGGATGATTAACAGCAATTAGGATTATTTACAAAAACCTAGAAAACAATAGGTCCATAAATCACTGTCTTATCAATTGTAGTTCCTCCTGAGTAATTTAGTCATCCTTGGGCAAACTATGTGTTTCACTGTTCGTTAGAGTCCTGACTGATGTTAGCTGAAGTTTGTGGAAACGTTGAAGGTACGATATGACCTAGTAAAATAGCAGAGCGTTACAAAATACTTCTGGTGGTTTTCAACGTTTTTTTACATTATAAATCCCCTGCAGTTTTTCCCCAGATGTATTTAGTGGGTTTAAGACAGCTGGCAGTAGCCTTGTTTCTCTTGGGTTGCGCTTTAACTCTGACTACCGTAGTGTCTCGGTTTGGAGCCTAGGGTGGTTTTGCAATAATCCCCCTTGTTGTCTCCATTTGTTGGGTGCTAGTCTAGCTGCAGAGAAGCTTCAGAGCACACAGATTCATTCCAGAAGAGACCCAGTGGGGAGTTCTCTCCAAAAACAAGCCAGGGCTTGGTGGGACATTCAGCTCTGATCTAAGGGGTCAGCCACACCACCACAAAGTCCTTCAGGGTGTACGTAACCTTGTTTTGCAAGAGGAAGGCTGTCAAACCACCCAGAGCTTTCATGCCAGCCTGGAGTGGAGCTTGTGCCATACAGAGGGTCAAATGCTTTATTGTGACACCCTTTTTGCTGGTGATGGGCAGCTCTCGTGCTGCTGCTGCTCCTCTTTCTTCCACCAAGAATTCTCCTGGTTCATTATCTTTTGTGTTTATTAACTGCCCTATCTTCTGTAGCTGTTCCTCCTTGCTGCTGTCCTTTTTTTCTTCTACTTCTATCACTTTTTGTGATCCCTTTTCCAATTTCCAACCTTAGTCTCCCAGAAGACCTGGAGTGGTGACGCCTGGATGCAGAGGAGATCACACTGCTTATAAATCTTCACCATGAGGAGGCCAAAAGTTTCTTCAGCAGCAGGAGGTAAGCCAGGACTGCTGGTGGGTGTAAGGAACAGAGAACAATGCCACATGCACTCGAGAAGATGAAGGCGGCGTTCTTGAGGATGGAGACTTTGGGGCAGTGTCATGGTCCTGTACAGAAAGCTTGAAGAGATCTTCAGGTGGAAACCCACCACCCAGCCGGCTGCTTGTTTTGTTTAGCCCATGGACCTCTGGGGTCTGCACACCAGAGGCTGAAAACTCTTGACTTACACTAAATTTCCTGTTTGTGGACTTCTGATGTGATAGGAATGGCACAAAAAATAAATTTAATATATCTGCTTTGCCATAACTTTTCCAGCCTGCTGACTTTCCCAGGACTACTTTCTGCTCAAATTACTGAAACTTAATTACATGAGGCTTAATTTCAGTTGCTTGGCCAGCTTTAAAAACATATATTCAAATTTGAACCACAAGGGGAGAATCTTGGGAGCCTCTTTTGTCCTCTCACTTTGTGTTAGTTTAAATGAAGAAACCGTGCCTGTGAATCTCTGCTTTATTGCACCTCTTCCACGTCAGTCTCACTTCTGGAGAGACTTCCCAGACTCTCAGCAGTTTAAGGGGGAGCACAAACTACCCCTTTTGTTATAGTTCATGTTTTTGAAACTGTGCAAACAATAGATATTTGTCTCCTGCTTATGCTTTTTCTTGTAAATAAAATGTGTTGAGACCGGAGATGGAGTTACACTGATTTTACATCAGCTAAGAATTTTTATTGACATTTTCCTAGAAGTGTTGTATTATCTGTACATTTCTCGAGTAGATTTGCAACGTTTAATTGCAAAAAAGTAAGAAGGGGAGGGAGAACTAAAGGAGGGGCATGGAGGAAAGAGAAGGTGGAAAGACACAGATGGTGAATGGTGGAGTTGGAGGATAGCACTGGCTATCAAAGCATTATCTGAGAATTTCTATGATTAGGAATTATCTTTCTGACCTCACCATTTCATTATAATCTACTGCCTAGGTGACAAGTAATAAATGACCTCCAAATTTTACTGCATTTTCTCACTTTCTTCAGATTTTGTATCAGTTTGTTCCTCTCCATATGATCTTATTTCCGTTAAAGCATGAAGACTTCATGTTTTTGCCGGGGTTGACTTGTTCTTCTGGTATATCAGTGTTGTTATTTAGCTAGCAAGTGTCCCACAGCAATTCATCAAGCAACACTTTCATCTATCACATTGGGATGATCAAGGATACATTGCAGCTGATGTGCAAACACTGATGTATATCTGGACTTGGGCACCCACCTCCAACTCAGCAGATAAAAAAACTCTCCAAAGAGCCAAGAAAAAAGGGCTTCATTTAACCACCTCAACTTGCTAGTGGATTATCCTTAATGCGTTGGCAGCATGCCCCTTCCTTCCGCTGCAGGAATGATAGCCTGACTCTACAGCTCTGGTTTTGGTGTCTTTTTTTTTTCTTTTTTTTTTTTCTTGCATTACAGCATACAGAAGAAATAAAGTGCAAGACTAATTTGTGATAGTGTATGGTACTTCTTTCCTCTGCAGCCTCGAATGGCCTTATTTACCTCCAAAGAGGCAAATGTAGTGAGCAGCACCTCTCTTTGGGGTGATCTTGCCTTGACAGTGTGGCTGTGCAGGAGGGGGCTCCTTGTAGGGACTGGCTGTTGTTTCTAGGTGCTCCTTGACATACCTTCAAGGGCTCAGGGTTCAGCTGCTTCTGCATGGGAGAAGAGAGGAAATGACCTTCACCCAGCTGAGCAGGGAACAACAGGAAACCCTCACAGTCCGAAGCTCCTGCTATTTCCCACCCTCCAGAATCCGGCACTCAGGGGCCGTTTTGATGGACTGTCAGGTTTTTTGTCAGGGTTTAGCTGCTGCAAATATATTAGCGAAGTATGCTGATGATTCATGGTGAAATGGTGTACGCTGATTTAAGAGATGGACTAGTCATTCTGTAATGGATTTGAGAATTCCCAATCAGATTGTACTTAGTTTTATCAAGCAGGAAGCTGGCAGGCTGTGTTTTAATCAACTGATAGCATTGCTTGGCAATTGGCATCTAGCTAGTGAACAGAGCATTTCTCAAAGTCCAGCTCGCTAAGTTGCAAACAGCAACATCCTCTCAGATCTTTCATGTTTACCTGCTATTTGTTCTGTTTACCCTGTTTCTTTCCCAAATGAAACTTTCAGCTGGAAGTGCAGAAAGATGCAGCACTCCAGATCGTCTGCTGCTCTTTCACTGGTGTTGAAGGGGGAATGCATGAGGCGGAAGATGTTTGCTCCATCCTCCAGGAACCTATGTTGAAACAACTTCCGGGGTATAGCACAAAATCCCAGAACCATGCAAATCTGAGGGCTTGATGCTGGCATAAGGTTTTGGACATAAGTGTGGTAAATTTATAATGTGGGGCCACACCAGGTGAGACCTGGCCTCCTCCCCTTTGAATCAGGCTGTTTCATGAACCATCATCTACTTTATCCCTAGATGTGTAGTCTGCATTCTGACCTGTTCCAATAGACGTCAGCAATGGATTCCTTTCCTGATAAAACTCATCAACATCTTCATTACTTCTGGGAAAGACCAGCTCTTGTTGAGCATCTTCACAGTGCAAACCCTTAGGTGCCATAGGTACCTTAAATAATTTCCTATGCAGGATTTATGCTCCATCACAGTTATTGAGCTGTGCAGCCATCTACACCCATGTAGCTGTACTCAAGCACAGACTCAAACCTGGGGAGCTCGTTTGTTGTGCCTAGCTCTTGTATAGTAGTTACTGTGCTAGGCAACCCACCTCCAATATAAATATATCTGCTACTCTGAAGAGCAGGCTTTGAAAAGCACCAGAAGGGATCACTCCCCCATAAGGATTTTTTCCAACATTGCAGAGCTGTTAGGACTTTCAGAGAGAAATTCTTCTCCCAATTAATCTTCCCATCCAGAGCAATCAAGATTTCACCCCAGGCTGACAAAGCTCTGGTGCAGCTTGCTGCAATGGGTCGTGAACCCCCATTTTAAAATAGTCTGAACTACTCTTGCACCATGCAAGTATGGAGGGAGGTGGGGAGCAGCCATCCATGATGTATAGGGGACCCACGGCACTGTGTCAGGAAACAGCTCTCTGGGCTGTCAGCTGAACTGTATAATCCTGTGGTTTACAACTGGTCAAACATTTGGGGCTGATGATTGAAAGGATATAGAATAATCATGCTCCCCAAAAGCAATTAAAATGAAAGTGAGCTATAAAGAACAGAGAGGGATGATTCACTGGGAAATTGTACTCTTGAAATTGTTTTGCAAGTCCAGTGTGAGAGAGGAGGTGCATGTAAGGGCCAGATCCTGGTTTGTGCAGATGAGTTGAAGATGCAATGAAGATCATCGGTCCTGTAATTTAAAGGAAAGTTTTAACTTCCATCTTAGATAGTATCTGCTGACCATTACATGAAAATCAGAGAAACCAGAAGAGATCCCTGTCTCCTGTGTCACTGGACACTCAGTGTCCGCCTGAGCTCTTCAGCAGACTAGGCTACCTGCTGCAAGAACTGGAGTTAAGTTTTCCAGTGCCAGAACCACCAAAAGGATGTGGGAAAGAAAAGCTGAGAAAAGTCTTCTGTCTGCTCTCCTTGGACTGGAGAGCATATGACTTCCACAGGGTCATTTTCTGTGTAAGGATTCCTATTTGTATATTTTACAGACTGAAATAAAGATGTATCTTGCATACTCAATAAGTCAATTTTAAAGCAAGTTAATTAATATATCTAAGCTTTATTACAGAGCATAAGCAAGTGGGAAAAATCTGCTAGCCAGGTATGAAGATTCTAGTCGTGACTTTTGGGCTTCATTTGTTACAATGTTTGCTCACTTTTGCTGATGGAATCATCTAATTTCTGAGAGCATCGCCAGGGACAGGAGACCACATTACAATACCTCACATTATATGTCATTCAGGCAGTATCTCCTAAATAATAAAACCCATGGAAAGGGAATGACACTGGAATAGCAGATTCCTCCTCTTTTTACTTTTTCTGAGTATCTTATTTCCAGCCCACTTCCAGTACCCTTCCTCGTACTGTCTGACCCCATGCAGGCAGGCTGCTTGTCTCCATTCTGTAGAGAACCAGGCTGTGATGTATGTCTCTCCTTGCTCTACCTGACTGCCTCATCCTGTCTCACACTCCCTTATATATAGATTGGGATTTTCCGTTTTGTCTCTGGCTTTCATTTATATCACCTCACTATCCGTGTTTTGTGTCTATAGGTGCTACTATGTGAACTGGTGAGCTGAAGCAGAGAACTGATCTCACTGGAAAACATCTGAAAAAAGGCTAAGTTTCAGATGATGATTTGCCTGGTCTGAATCACTGAATTTCTGTCCAAAACTTTGTGGTAATGCAAGGTCAGGACTGGTACAAAGAGATAGGACCTCTACAGCCAGCATTGGTGCTATCTCATGGGCGTATGGCACTATCTTCTCAGCTTTTTTTAGCGGTTTCAGGGATTTTGGTAAAGTCCTCAAGGAAGAGCTGATTGGTCCTAAAACATTTCATTGACCCATTCATATCCATCCACACAGTCAGACAGGGCTTCAATTTTGAGGATTCCTTCCCTATTATCATGGAAACTTGATAATTACCATAGAAGCTTGCTAGCAGCTCATTTGAGACACCAGTTTCAGTGCAGCAAAGCACTTGAAACTTGCATAAATCTCAATGTGCACATCTATGGAGTCCTTTGAGTGAAAATAGGTTTTCTAGGAGATTATCGTGTTGCCCTAGATATCATTTTAACATTCAAATCTAAGGCCAAGGCCTCAATCCCAGCTCATTCAGTTGACCACAAAGACCATAATCAATTTCATTTGGTAAATCCATTCCAGATTACCACTCCCACTGCGTATTTTTTCATATAGGAATCGTGCACCAAACTGTCTGGTCTGAGTAATACCAGGTTATTGTGCCTACTAGTGCACTTGCAACACAACTTTGCAACAGGAAAATAATCTTGATCTTTTTAAACACTGGAGAGAGCAGAAAAAAGGCCAACATCAGGACTAAACCAGTTCTGACAATGTCTCATTTCCATTTATTCAGAAAAAAATCATAATTGAGACTTAAAAAAGAAAGAAAAGCCCTCCATGACTTTAAGTGTAAAATCCATTTTAGTAGCAGGAAGCTGTTATATGGTTAGAGCAGTTATTTTTATTGTCTGTCTGGGTATAGTTTTTAACTGCAGGCACAGAATAAATCAATAGTGTCATAAAGCTACTCTCACCCTCTGCCCTTTCTAAAGGGACATTGTTCAGTGTCTGTGCTGGATGTGACACAGACTACTGCTTTGATGCACAGAATTACACCTCGACTAACGTGCTAAGGGAGAGCTCTGAGTGTGACATATATTTATTTACCTCTATCTCTTTGTCTGCATCATCTCAGAGTCACCAGATTAAAAGCAAAATAAAACACAAATACACACACAAAAATGCGGGGAAGTTTTTTGTAAGGAGAGAGGGAGTCTTCTGGTTATTCTCTTGCAAATTGTATTTTCAATGAATTTGTCCATTCATAAATCTTCTCAAGTTACATGTTTCCAAGACTATCTAAGAAGAGAAAGCATGCAATTATTCATAGGGTAGCCCCCACAACTTAAACGTGACTGTAATCTGCTCCTTAATACAGTGAGGAAGGACATAGGTGGATCTGACCGTGGGAAGCTGAAGCTAGATAAAATTGCCCTGGAAGTGTGCTTTTTTAATAGCAGGAGTAGTTAATGGCTGGGGCAGTTGGCTTTGGAATGTGGCGGATTTAGCATTACTTTCAGTCTCTAAGTCAAGAGTGAGTGTCTTTCTAAAGATACACAATAGCTTCTGCAGAAGTTACGGCTTTGATGCTGAAAGGAGTGGGTGAAGTTCTTCAGCTGTGTTGCACTGGAAACAAACTCAGATGATGATGATGGTCCTTTTCAGCCTTACTGATCCGTTAAACCCTGGTTTGGGGCCTTTCACACATTGGGGTTTAAAGCAGCCTCTTACGTTTTCCGAGTGGTTTCTGCAGGTGATACGTGTTCCAGAGCTGGGTCTGACAAATTCCATCTAAATGGGATTGACACACTGTATAATTTCTATATAAATCACTACCTCTGAGTGCAGTTCCAGATCCATTTCCTCATGCAGCTGAGTTCACTTTGTCCATTCTGTGCAGTGGGGGCTTTTCTTTGCAAAGCAGATATGCGTCTGAGCTGAAATATGCACAACATGCTGCTGGATACCCCGAGAACTGTAATCCCTAATGTGGACCACGGAGAAATAAACCTCTGTGGATCAAATTCTTAAGAGATCTATTGTCAGCAATGCATGTTGTCAAGTTAATTCATCACTCTTCTCCTTGCTTGTGCATTGCAACTTCCCCAGGTTGGCACTTCTGACAAAGGCATGAAAACTGTACTTGTGCTGCAAGTGGGAGGTGGAGACAGAGAAAATCTGTGCTCTGTCTGTAGGACACCGTGCCGAGACAGCTCTATTTTCACATCTAGTCACAAGCCGACCGGTATTACCTTGGTATTTGTTTCGAGTATGGCTCTCAAGAAAAGGAATTGGAGTTTGGATTCAGTAAGATTAAAGAAAGTAACCCAAATAATAAAGTAAGCGGATTTTGAAGGCAGCACCGCTCGTGTAGCTTAGTGCTCAGCAGGCAGAGAGACCACGGGAGTTTGAACACTCATTGGGGAGCGTGGAAGTCGTTGATTATGAATGACATTCATCTGGGTAACCTCATCTCTGTTTTCCTTCGCTCTGCAAAATGCTTAGTGCTGGATTTTGATGTCTATAAATACCGATCTGGATTTCCCTTCCTTCCCTCCCCACGCTCTATTGAAAGCGAAGCCATCTCAGCCCAGCGCTGGTTGCTGACTCCTTCCCTTTGGCTCTTCCCTGTCCCCACAGTGCATGAGCTCAGTCGCGTGCGGTCCCTCAGCTTCCCCTCAGGACACTGGCACTTGGGAATGAGAATAACAAATGTTGGGGAACAAATGTGACCCCAGTGGGTGTGATAAACAGTTTAGAAAAAAAACCCTCATGAACTTCCCGGGTTCTCAAACTTTTTCATAAATAACCAGTAGCTGCCTGAATAGCAGCAAGCAGCAACAATAATAACAAATTACAGTAAATACCATGCTGCCATAAGCGACAGCAAACCAAACCCACTGCTGTTCAAAAAGGAATTGGGAAAAATATTTCTTAATCTCTTTTTGTATTATTCAGCCAGCTGTAATGATTTATAATAGTCCAAAGAAGTTGCTGTATGGAGTTATTTCTTAATCATCCATCTTAGCATCTTGCTATTACCCGCACGTGTCTGTGCTTTGGCAGGGGCTCCAGTGCAGTAGTTTCACCATCAGCTGCTGCTGCCTCAGTGCAGGGTGGCTGCACGCTGGCTGGGTTCAGGGCATGCTCGCCCTGGGAATGCCCTGGTTTAATGCAAGGAACCTCTCAGCCTGTCTCCAGGACCTTGCTGCCTTTGGGGACAAATCTGCTGTTAGGAGGAGATGGTCTGAACTAGGAAAGCTGTGCCTAGCTAATGCTGAGCAGGGGTCAGCTCTGTAACAGTGCCTTGAATGAAGGTGGTGTCTCAGAAGCTGTCTGGTTTGAGCCAATTCAGCTATAAAAAATTCACGTCCAGTGAACGTGGGGGGGCTTTGACATGGATATGTGTTGGATGGATACCCTGCAGATGAGTCTGTCCCCCTGCGAGTCTGTGAGCACGCTCATTATCAGCACAGGAAAATAAAATGGTGGGGGATAAATTAAACCGGGAACACAATATCAATCGCTGCTGTCTTTGTCAACTTATTACCAAAGATTTATACGTGACGCAGTGAGGACTGCTCAGTGACACATTTTAATTTAATTAAATTTCCTGTTGGATTGATGTCTGATCAATCAATAATGTTAATGTTTTTGCAATTTAGAGATTAAAGCTTGGATGAGCGGATATTGAAATACTCTCACATCCAGCTGCCTGGGAACATCTTCTTCTGCTTCCATTTCTCAGAAAACCCCTTTTGGGCGAGGATGCCTCCTGGGGCTTGTTGTGTACCTACACCAAGCCTGAAAGCTTTGCCCCATTCTAGCAGAGGGTGAGGGAGCAGTGTCACTTCTCAGAGAGACAGAATTGCACAGAGCCAAGATCTGGGTTGGTGCAAAAGCGGTACAGCTCTAGATATTTTCTATCTGATGTTCAACACGGAGGAAAGTTTAAAGAGCAGGGCTTTGCTGTTGTGATACCTTTGCTACCTGCTGCTCATTCTGGAAATCAGTAGAAGTTGTACCTGGGGTTTTGAATCTAATG
The DNA here is from genome assembly GCF_000710305.1 of Buceros rhinoceros silvestris. Lineage (NCBI taxonomy): Eukaryota > Metazoa > Chordata > Aves > Bucerotiformes > Bucerotidae > Buceros > Buceros rhinoceros. The sequence continues at coordinate 68,749 of NW_010391347.1, read as the reverse complement.
GCCATGCAGGCACCTGTCCTCCACAGATCATCTAGATTTTATTCACTCCCCTAGCCACCACAGCCTCTTGCAGCAATGAGTTCCCCAGCTCAATTTCTCTCTTCAAAGCTGCCATCTAAGGGACAACAGGATCCTGGTCTGGAGCGGAATTTAAACTTCTTGAAGCTCCTTGCCTGCCCAAATTTCTCACAGCTGAGCTAATTGTGCTCCACCCTCTTCAGACTGTGAAGATAAAGAGATGCTGTAGCATGTCCACAGAACCTTTTTCTCTCCTCTTACTGCTTGTTTCATTTAGTGCCTCAAATATTTTAGTAGTGAGGTCAGGAAAGGCTTTAACTTATTCAGAGGAGTTATTCCACCCTGACTTTTCTATAGGGCCTTGGGGTCTTACACAGCCCTTTAAAAAGACTTATCAATTAAAGGAAAAAAATTATCCACATTTTCAAACTTGTAAAAGTATGAACCCAAATTTCATCTGAGTTGCAGCCATAGTGTCGATAAGTAAAACTAATTTGTCAGATCTCAACGCCATTGAAACTTGGATGGAGAGAAATCCTAGCCTGGATCTGAGGACTGCTGGCTCAGGCTTCCCTCTCCGGTCTTCAGGTCTGTATCATAGTCAGCTCTGTGTTTCATGGAATGCTTATATGTCCATTGTATTTAGGAGAGGCTTAAAAGGGACGATTTCTTACCCAGCTGTACTTCAAAATCTGTAAAATCTATCTGTGCTCTCTCTGTTAAGGATGCTCTGGTAACTGTTTGCTGTGTACCTGTCCCTCAGACAACCCCAAAGTAATGCACAGAGGGAAGAAGGGAGAGAAAAAGGAGGAGGAGGAAAAGAAAGAACAACTCATTTTCCACTCTAGAACAGGCACCTAAGGGGTAGAATTCAGCAGCATTTTGATGGTACAAGAACTTGGTAACTTAAAACAGGAAACAAAAGAAACATCACAACCAAATAACTTTGCCTTGACCTCCTCCTAAGAGAGTCGATGACTTTAAAGCAAACTGGAACTTCTCGATGGAATTTATTTGGATATCAGTGACTCCTTACCTCATTAGAATAACAATATTCAGATATGTGCCAAAAGATTTAGGCAGGCTGTAGGGTGCAATGAAGCTAATTTTAGAGGATTGGCAGTTTGCTCTGCAAGAGTCTCCTTTTGGGTTTTGTTGAGAGTAAAGGAAGGCTTTACAAATTTGTGTCTCTATTGAAATACCCTGTACTGCAGGGTTTCTTCCTCTGAAATGCACTATGTGCATTGGATTTTGTTTCCTCCTCTGTTGTAAGATCCACCAGACACCACTACTCCGGGTGAGAGGGCAGCCTACCCAGGGTGCCCGTACTGCAGCTGGGCTGGGGATAGCTGGTGGGGCAGGTCAGTGCCTGTACATGTGTAGCAAACGGGTTTTAGCTCCACCGGCTCATATCTTTGCTGGTTCCAGCTAAGCTGTTTCACAGTCAAGAAGCACGAAAAACCCTGAGAAACTGGTGTCCTGGGGAGCAACCCAAGCTTTGGCCACAAATGACTGTTGAGTGTTTGTGATCTAAAATTCCCTTTGTTGTTCATCATGCCACCTTGCTCACTGGGGCATGCTGGATTAGGGTCTGGGCAGTCTGCTAATTTGGGGGGATTAACCTGTAAAGGAAGGTAGAAGTACAGAGCAAAACCACGCTGTAAGTCCCATGGTCCTGATCCTGCAAGGAAATTCATTTAGACGGACTACTTTTTGGAGCTGTTCGTCTTACCCTGAAGAGTAAATTCCTATAGGAAAGTCATTTGTGATCTTGGAGGGCAGATATCTACAAGCCAGTAAGATAACTTTAGCTGGACTTTTACTACCAAGCATGCTGAAGGCAGGAACGAGCCTTTTCTTGCTAGCTGTGATACTAGCATGACCTATAATGGAGCCACATGGGTTTTTGGCTTGCATTAATCTTGTTTCCATGCAGTGTGTTTAAAATGAAATAACTGATTTCTACTTGCAATGTTTACAGTCAAATAACCTTGTTTCAGCAACTGCATGAGCTTTCAGTAATTTATGCGTGTGTAGGATCAGGGTGGCTTCTCGGCTAGCTCGGGCACCCTGCTTGAGACCCATTCCCTCGACTTTAGCTGTTCAGAAATGAGCATCTCCTCCACACCAATCACCCAGGATCCCTCTGTCTTTGTGTGGGCTGAATCACCCTTCTGAGGTTGTGTGTTATCCTTGTTGACTTCAAGCGAAGTTGAACTTGCTACTTAATCTTTAGATCCTTAAAAAATGTCATCACAAGTGTATTGTATTATAACCATCACAGGTTTTTTGTGCCCTTCACTGCAAAGTGACTCCACTGACTGTGCCTCAGGCACCGAGTGATGCTTGGTATCAGATTCTGCGTGGAAATGGGCTCAGTCCAACAGGTGGCTGATTCTGCATCTTATTACCTGTTTTGCCCAAGTACTTAAAAAGAGAGAAGCACAGAAACATGGACCCAAGCCCCCTGAAAGAATGTTGTAAATAAAAAATGACTGAAGCCCATGCTGGCGCCACTGATGGCGGAACAGAATCGGGTCCATTTCCTCTCTTGTAAAACATTCCTCA
>NW_010391347.1:49357-66026 GCF_000710305.1 Buceros rhinoceros silvestris | reverse complement strand
CAAGACTTAGCTGCAATTTTCCATTTAAATTGAGCCTTTTTAACCATTAGAGAAAGATAGCTCCTTTACCATGGTCAGAATGAGAGGGTATCTTCTGCACTACAAATATTCAAGTATGTCCAAGTCAGCAAATTAGAATCCAGATTATTTCTATTATACCATAATTTACCACTTCTGCTTCAGGCCACAGTATGTGTGTGTGAGTATACAGCAATATTTAGCGCTTTTAATGCTAGCCCTGAGAAACCAAAGCCATTGGGGTTTGTGTTATGCATAGAACAAAGCAAGTCAAAGCCTTTTGCAACCATCTATCACGTCTGAAGGAAAAGCACATGTTTTTAACTTTTAGGTTTGGGAGCTGCTGGTCGTGTCCTGAAAGTCATTGCACCTGTGATTCTGCCCTCAAAAACAAGGTTTTGAGGAGCTGTGTGCCCTCCTGCTGCCCCACAAACAGTCCTAGCACCTCTGAGCTGCCTGCCAAGGCCTCCATTAGGCACTTTTTGCTCATTATGCCTTCAAAAACTGGGAGAGGTGAAAGCAGAAATGAACCTGTGAGAAAGCCCCAGCAGAGTGGTCTCCAAGTCCTTTTGAGAAATACTCAAAAGACCAAAGGTTGGTGGTTTGGTTCAGACCAGGAAACTCAAAAAGTGGTGTGGATTATGGAGAGAAATGGCATTTCTCTAAGGGAAAGAAATGCTCCAGTTTCTATGCTCGTGCAAGAAATCTGGACTTCCAAGGTGGAAGGGGAATAAAGAAGAGTAGCGATACATGGGTTGCACTTTCCATGTACATTTTTAATTATGGCACATCTATCATTCTTAGCACTGCCTTGAGCAAAGAAAGATAAAATAGCAAAAGCAATAGCAAGATTTCCACACATGTAGCCAGCCTCAAAATCAATGGGAATTCGGTATCTAAATACTTTTAAAAACCTGACCACCAGTTCCCTGAGGCCCCCATGAATATCACAACCTTAAATCCTGGTGGATGTACTCAGCCTGTGGAAGGCAGGGGTTTGCACTCAGAGCAGCAGTCAGTTTGTACTTGTGAAGGGCTGAAAAAATGTTCCCTTTAAGATTGGCCGGCTTAAAGCTGCACACTTGTATTCTTCAGCATCCCTTTGATCACAGGTGGTGTTTGACTGTGTACCAGCAGCCAATGAGACAAAATTGGTGACAGTCCACAAACACATTTTAGTAAATGTTATTACCCCCTTATGCTTAAATATTTCGTGGGGAAAATGTGAACCTTCACTAACTCTTGGTAGGAGAGGAGGAACAAAGGACATTTGCGCTTACTCTTTGCATACAAACAGAACCAATAAATATTCAGGTAAATTAAAAAACAGTTTCCACTGAAGATGAGGGAATTTGCTGAGGTTGTGCCATGTGGTGGATGTGAATGAGAAATCTCGCTGTGCCTCCCTTTCTGTCCTGCCAAGCTGGTGCTGCAGCACGTGCTTGTGTTGCTGCTGCGCACATGAGGTAGCTCACCCAAGGTTAGGTTACACGAGCGACTTGCTTAGCCAAGGTGACTCCTCTCATCTGTTACATATCATAGGGTTATAAATAACAGAGAAACCTCTGTTTCATCAGATGGGGAAGCTGACAGCCCCCTCCCTCCTCAGGGATGCTGAAACAGTTACATGCGGAAGGAAGCCAGTAAGCACTTGCAACTTACTGCAAACTGAGAGTTGGGTTGGTCTTTGCTTCTCTTTAATTAGAGTTTATTGCTAATGCAACATCATTTTTCTGCTCCTGGAAAGTCTAGGCTGTCAAGGCCTAATTCCTTTGGCCTATCAAGTGTGAGATATGTTTACCAAGTCCCTCCAGGATTAGCTGGGTTGCTATCAAAACTGAGGAGTATATTTCTATCAATGAAAATCGCTATGACAAGGTCTGTCCCCTGAGACAAACGGCCTGTTCCATGGAGGCTTTAAATAGGAGCAATAATGGTAGTGAGCAGCACTGAGTTGAATAATTAGATTGTTCTTCATAAATCCTCGAGTGAAGACTTCCAAGCAGGTCCATTATGTGTGTCGTATGTTAGCACTGAGCTTTATGTGGTGTGGACAACGCTCCATGCCGGGCTGCAGTGATGGGTGAGTAAATCTCCAAAGACTGGGACAGGAGGAGCACAGCTCCTTCCCCTCCTGCCTTTATCCCCACGGAGATGACGTGCTCTGAACTGCAAATGCCCATATTATTTATTTTATTGCTCAAAGAGTTTTTGAGAGGATTAGCTGGAGTAATCACTGAATATTTATGTTTTGTTTGTTTATATTCACACGCTGGAAAACACACATATTTTCTTCACGTCCCCATACTGGTTCATTTACTGAGTCACTTAAAACATCCTTGCAGATCCATTGAGAGATAACTTCTTCCTCAGAGGGATACAGTCATATAAAAGCAGCTCAGTATTATCTCCGCGTATCCTTGGTGGGATTTCCTCTTGCCAACTGAGAACTGATCTTTTATTTAACAAAAAACCAAAACACAACCTTTCTCCTTCCTCCCCTTCCAAGTATTCAGGTTTTCTCTCTCTTTCTTGCTCTCTGTGTCAGTTATAGAAAGAAATTTCAGATGAACAAATGTCATTTAACCCTAAGCCTGACTGGTAATTTTTCAGGCATTTTGGAGGAAATCCTGGAAGGCAGCAGCATTTGCAGGCAGGGGTGTCACCCACCCGATGCATGATGCGTGTGCATGCTCAGGCAAGCACTTCTGCTAGACCCAGATGCTCTCCATTCGCTTAGAAACACGTTTGTCAGACCTGGTTAAACAATGCTGCTAGAAAGAACAAGAAATCACGTTATTCCCCTGAGTGCAGTGTATACACCTAACTATTTTGTCTGCCAGTAAGAATCTTGTGTCACTGTAAGGTTTATAGAGGCTGACTGGCAAAGGATGTCCTGATAATAAATAAAACACCCCTATGCCATGTCCCATGACTCTGCATCTGAGCAGCTGCAGTGCCCTTTCCAGTTACCTTGGCTGTGAAGACATCTGCCTTTGGACCAGGCCCTTTGTTATAGGTAACTGGTGGTGTCCCATGCGACAAGGGACACTTCATACAATAAGGAACAAGCTTCAGCCATAAGCCAAGTTCTGATAAAGCTCATGGACTGCTGTCAAATTCTTTAGCTTGCACACAAGTCTTAGGATGAGGTCTGGGCTGCTTGTGACCCACTCACTCTGCCATGACCCACCGTGCTCTGGTACCGACACTCTGCTGTCAGGTCACCTCTCACTTGTCCCTGATGTAAAAAGTTCTCCAGTGTCAAAACACTGCCAGTATAAACAGTATTAAACATTTTACAAGGCTATTTAGATGATAATCTTCAGGGTAATAGAAAAATTTTAACCATATTAATTTAAAGGTGTGATGTGCTTTCCTTTCTGATTATTGTAAGAAACTCCTTGCCAGGGTATAAAAATAAAGTGACTCAGGACTTTCAAAGACACAGTCCTCCTTGCATCGTAAGAACATGAAACCCAGGAATTTCCTATCCAGAAGTAGTTTACATTCCTGAGATGCAGTGCTAACACCTTTGAACACCAATTTCTCTGTTGCTGCAGCATAAGCCAGTGCCGTTCCTCTCTGCTCTGCTTTGGTATCTGGAGAGGGGTTGCAGAGTTTCTTAGCTTGACCCTGAGCTGCAAGTGCTGGGCACAGCCAAGAGTCAGACCACAATCATGCAAAGGTGATTTTCAGTGTGATGCCTGGGAATTTATGCATGACCTTGTTTCCTAAAATCTGTCCTGTCTTTAGGCTTGTTCTTCTGTGAGCTGAGCTGCCTGCAGGTGGGCAGGCTTTGTGGCCATCAGGAAGAGGCAGCAAGTTTGCCTGTATCTAGTCTGAGAGGAAACAAGTGGTGTGTGGACCCTGGGAACAGTAATAATTCAGGTGATAACCACAGTTTGTAAATTGCTATCTTGTCCCCTCACCCCTGAAAAATGCCATTTAAGACATTTTAACGTCACAGGTTCTGACCTGTGTGTTGGTTAGGAGAGATGACCAGCAGATCTTGGGGCAGATCTGGGGACTCCTGTCCCACCAGAGGCAGGTTGGAGCACACAGCAAAATCCAAGAATCCTGCACCAAAAGAAACTTATGTTCTATGAAAGTGGTGCTAGGTCTTCTTAGTAGGGTCCAGACGGGTAAAACTGGTCCCAGTTTGGAGAAGGGACTGAGTCATCAGCCCCACTCCTTGTTGCACCCTTTGCTTCTGGCAGAGAGCTGCTGATCTGTACTGGAGCTGGTCTGAGGCCCCCAGGATGCTCAAAAGAAACAGGAAATTTGTCTGCAGACATGAGATGGTTCTGGGTTTGCTGGCATCTGAACAGAAGTTTTCTGGGTTTCAATTTTGAACTTGGGCAATTTTATTCCACCCTGTTCCTACAGCGGGCACCTCTGTCCTCTTATGAGCTTGGCCTTGGTGCTATGTTAGTGCAAGGCACTAACAGCACTTGCCTGCCTCAGAGGCTTGCTGAGGGGTCCAATACGGTGTCGAAATTGGGGCATTTCAGTCACAGGACCATGTGAGAACCTTAGATACATTAATGTCATCTTCCAGAAGGTAAGGTTCAATTTTCAAGAGGTTCTGGAAAGTCCTTGCCTAAGCTGGTTCGTCACCATCTGATTTTGCTCTTGCTCCGTGTGTCTGCTGGCTGGTCCGATGCCAGGCTCCTTCCCAGTGCTGATATCCCTTATGAAAATAAAGGCAGTGCATTTTGCATCCATAAAACCCCCTGTTTCTTAAGATCAGGAAATATTTGCTGTGAAAACACAAGGTGTTCTTTGCTCTCCCAAGATTACTTTATAAGCCCAAAACAGATCAGGCTCCAAAATGTTTGTAGATTGTCTGAATTTCCTAAGGCAGGTTTAATAAATAAAGATTGAAGACTGAAAACACTGTCTGTTTGCAGTAGGATTTCTCATTATGTTTCATGCTTATTTCAGCTTTATGGGGATATACTGGTTTAACTCCTTTCTGATGTTGTTTCTTAATACAACCAGATTTTCTAGATTAGCAGAAGTATATGAAACAAAAACCTGGAATTAGATTTGCAGGAAGTCTATTATTTATACTCGATAACAGACATTAAACCAAGACAAAAGAAATTCACTGTCACAGTGACAAATCCTTTTTAAAATCCATTTTCAAAGCAATCAAATGACCGCCGAAACCCAATGACAAATATATAACAATAATGCATATTTATGGAGTAACTTCCATCCCAAGGAATCCAGAATATCCAGAACCCTCCAATCCAGCGCCAGAGAGTGGTGCAGAGATCCCGCTTAGTGACACAGGGGTTTTGGAGCAGCCCTGGCAGGGTCACTTGAACAAACTTGCCTTCATCCAAAAGACCCCCGGCATCACAGGAAAGGCGAGTTATGTTTGCAGTCGGACTGCTGTGCCCGTGGTCAGCACGCGCGTGAATGAGAGGTGAACTTTGCCTCTCTTTCCAAAAGGCGAACAACAAGAAAAAAAGCGGGTTCCCCTTTTAAGGGCATAAACAGGATGGAAGTGTTGCTTCAGCCCGGGGTTGTCTTACTGTGTGAGGCTGCTCTGCACTCTGGGTGCGCAATCAGAAAGTTTTGCAAAGAGATTTTTACAGCCCTTTGAAAAACACCAATATTTTTGCTAAATATTAATGGAATCTTGACTTGAAGTCAGCTCGAGCTGCAAAACACTGCTTATAGTAATGATTTATGTATTAAATGCAGCTGATCTGTTATTTTTATTATCTTGATGTGGTTTTGATGCTCAGTTTTCATAAGAACAGCAGCCAAGTGGCACCAAAACCAGCTTTGAACATGTGCACGTGTGCATGCCTTACCAAACCCGACTCATGTATGATGTTTCAGTCAGGGCTCTGAACAGCTGGGCATAAATAACAAGCAGTGCTTTGCAGGATGCCGTCGCTGCCATTGGTTTCACTAAGACCGAGTCATCTGTAGCCAGGAAGCTTCTGCCGAGGTTTTGTTTATTATCTGCAGGAGCTTTTCTGTCTTATCTGTGGAAAATTGATCCATACAGTCTCTCTAGAGACCTACATCAAATATTAATTTTGCCTATTTGTTTGATGTAATTAGCAGGTGTGATTAATCAATTAATCGATCTGTGATTCCTATCTGTGCCGCAAACAGCCTGCTGTGCTACGGGGGAATACTGCGAGAAGCAATCCCACAGATGTGCCTCAGCTCCCCAGCGCAAGGGCTCTCCCCAACCCCATGCTGAGGTCTGCAACCACCAAAAGATCTGGTGCCACTGGTGCCTCTTGCAGCCTGAAGTGCCAGGAGAGCACAAAATCGTTGGCAAAGCCTTCAGATGAGGACCTCGCTGGCTGCATCCCCTGCAGAGCTGGGATGGCAGTGCTGGCTTGCCTTGCTGGGGCCAAAAGGATGCTCATAGGCAAAGGGTGTGGTGGCCCCAGTGGGTCCCCTGAAAACCTGCTGCGCAAGTGGGTTGGGGGGCCAGGGCTCTGCTGGACCCCTTGGCAGCCCATAGCTCCAAGCAATGCTTCCTTTTGCTGATGCCTGGAGAGGATGCAGCAGGAAAGACCTGCCAAAAGTGGGTGAACTTTTTATGGCAGGCTTTTGGTGACCTTTCCAGCCCCATTTTACTAGTCTGAGGGATGCAGGTGGATCATGTGAAGCTCAGGTAGACCTGAAGTTCTTTAAAGGCTTAGAAATACCAAACTTTGGGACTTTTGCTAAGTGGGCAGCAGACAAAATCCCAGCCCTATACTGAGGGACTCAATGGCTTTATAAACTTAGCTCCAGAACTGGTGCTGGATTTCATGGAGAATGGGGAGTCTGGATCATGTTGCTCAAGGTAACAAACACCCTTGGGTGTTCCCATTCCCTGGAGCACTTATCTGGGGGCAGTGGGAGTGATATGACCACAAATATTACAGGCAAAGCAGGGAGATATGTCCCTGTGCTAAAGTGCCAGGTATGAGACTTTGTATTTCCTAGTGGCAGGTGGTGAGGACTCGGTGGAGCAGCATGGCAAGACCTTGGGCTTTGCTCTAGCCAGGGGCAGCATGTTGAGCCAGTACAGGTACAGGAGCCTTCAGTGCAGGATGGGCATTTTAGAGGGTCCAGAATTTGTAGAGGATGTGTTGAGGGACATTATCACGGTCTCCAGCTGGCACATAGTTTCTTCCAACACTGTGGTAACATCTACTCTGCTTTTTCGTGAAAGTGGCTTTACTGAGGTGCTGGATTACACAGCTGAAGTCTGTCTGTGTTCTCTCTGAATCACTGCCCCTTTTTTGGTCATATTCTGGATCATCTCTATCCTATCCTGTCTCTTTGTTTCTGCTTTCCCTCTGCTATTGGGAGTCCTATCTTGTGCCTTGCCCACCATCACCTTGGGGAATCTGGACCAAACAGCACATCTATCAAGATAAGGTATGAATGTAATCCAGGAGTAACCATGTTGATGCCATGTGCTGACAGCCCCTGGGTCTGCCTTAAATCCCTTTCCTGTTCTGTGATCTTCTAATTCAGCAAACCCTATCACTGTAATAAATATCTCTGTGGCCAACCTGACCTCACCCTGGCCTAGGGTGGGGTGCTTTTTTTTCATTTATTGGGCTCATTGGGCTTGATTTCATTCCTGTGCATTGTATGCTTTGCTGACCTGGGAAGATTTGATGTTCCACAAAGGCAAATGCCCCCCAGAAGATGAACTGGCCTTGGCTTCAGTGTGATTTTTGGGTTAGAACTGCCCAGGGTAGCACTTTCTTCAGAACAGTTTTTTCTACAGAGTAAAAAGTATGAGTCTCCATCTGATGCTTTGAACTGTCATCATCATAACCTCAAATATAGCTGTCTTCACCACATCACCGTCCTCCTCTCTGACCCATAAAGTTTTACCATTACAACCTGTCCTTAATCACCTAACCATTTCCTTAGTCTTTCAAGGACAATGGTTTTTATGCCATACTTGCTAACCTTACGTATTAGTCTACCATCCCAGGCTGCGTTTAAATGACTTTTCTGAAATCTATGTGGATTAGCTCCGCTGCTTCCCTCCAGCCTGTTTTTCACGTTAGCTCCTAAAACAAATTCTGCCAGATTTGTCAGATAAGACTTACCCTTTATGAAGTCAGGCAGATACATTTTTATCAGTTCATATTTCTCCAGATGTTGGGTGATCTCACCCCCCCTAACATATCTAAAATCTTGCCTCTAATTAAATTCAAAAACCACATTCTGCAGGTTTGGGGCCAAATTCTCAGCTGATGGGAGTGAATGTGTGTGTACATCAGTTTTTACAGGCATTTGTATCAGCTGATTATCTATTGCAAATATATCTTGCTTTCTGCCTGTGACTTCTCATAGATACTCAAAGATGTTTGCTTCAACAAAGATATTGTATCAGCTTCTCTTTACCTCTTTTTATCTCCAAAAACCAACTCAAAACCTCTGTTACTGTGTATGGAGTCTCTCCTGCTGTTCCATTAAGCAGCGTGGTCTAAAAGTACGCCCTCCACACTCAGCCCTGCCTCCTTCTCTATGGTATGAGTTTGCTGTGGGGATTATTCATGCTCTCAGCTCTTCCCTGCTTGACCAACACAGGAAACTTTGCTTCTACATCTGTCACTTTACCTCTAGGTTCACCCACAAGCGCCAGCCAGGGGAAATAATGTAATTGTCCTCACTTCAGTCCCTCTCCCTGTGTTACTAAGCTCTCTCAACCACCTCTCAGTGATCTGGTGGCCTTCTTGTTAATCTTGTCTCCTTTACGTGTTTAAAGAAATGTCTTGGTGTTTTTATTCACCCCATGGGCAATTCTTCTCTCTGTGTCATATTTGGTTTCCTAATCAGCTTTTTACATCTTTTCAGCTTTGCTTTATAATCCCTTTCATCCCCTAAATATTTGCCTTCTTACCCATGTCATCTGCCTCTTTCCTCTCTCCGATAGCTTTTATGACTTCCTCAGTCATCAGCCTTCATCAGAAACAGTGCTCACCCTTCCCTGCTTGACAGAGAACGCTGTTTCCAAGGACCGCGTTCATTTCCTGAGTACGAGTTGCTGTATGTAAACGAGGGCTCAGTGAATAGGCACCAGTGCCTTTTATATCGACTTTTATCTTTCTTGCTGCTGTTTTCTCATGAGCAACTGGCAGTATTCTTGCATGCACTCATTGCTCCAGCTTCTGAGTAGCTCAGCTATCTTACTTTTTTCCTTTGCAAATGAAAGCCACCCCAAAGCAGAGCGCCACCATACAGAGTGCCATGGATCCAGGAAAAAGATGGAATAATTTTTTTTAGAGGAACTTCTGTGGGACTGTAGCTGGCCCATTCTACTCTCACACTAGCACTAAAACATCGCCATTAATGCATCTCAAAACCCTTGGAGAAAGAGTTGGTGGTGGTGGATTCAGCATAGGAAGGGAAGCAGTGAGAGTTAAATGACTTGTCTAAGGCCATCCAGCAGGTAAGTTGCAGAGAAGAAAACAGGCTCTGCTCTTCTCCCCAGGACTGTGTCCACTGAGCCAGGATAATTCCTGGCAAAGCAGCAACAGCAAGACCACAGAATCAGATCATTACTCATTCAGTTTTATTTATTCCAGCACTAGGTGATGAAATGCAAATGGTACAGGCAGATGCACAATTTCAAATCCTCTGTGTGTGATGACTCAAATATCAGAGCACCATTTTCTCTCCCTCTGGAGAGCAGTGCTTCTAAATCTGCATGGAGGCACAGAAAAGGGTATTCCACGGGTTCACATGCTCAGGAAAATCTGAATTTGCAGAAATTTCTTTCTCAAGCAGCTTCACTCAATTGCAGTGTACAAAAATACATAGTTACGCACACACACACTTATGTATGTTTTAAGCAGTACAGGTTCCAGTCTCTATTGTAGCCTCTTAATGTTCAGACTGAGGAACTGGGGATGAGGGAAGAGGCAAAACAGGAGGAGGATCCAAGGAGGTCTGTCCTGCCCTGCCCCGTGCCCAGTCCAGATGCGCACATCTGGCAGCCCCTGTGCAGGGCAACTGCTGCAGGGAGGCTGGGGGACAGGCACACCAAGCACATGTCCAGCTTTACCAGGACTGTCCTCTCCCTCCCAAGAATGCTCCAGCCAGGCAGAGGGACCTGCAGTGGCACTCAGGCAGCAAAGTGGAAGTTTTTAACAGATATTTAAAGAAAGAGTTAGCATAAAGGGAGCTAGGAATGAGCTGTGAGTGTATGAGAACGAAGCCACACCTTTGTTCCTCCTAATGCTCCTTCCCCTGCTTCATGGTGATTAGGGCTGGTCAAAAATTTCTTCATGCTATTTACATTTTTGACAGAGCATTTTTAGCTTTCTTGCCACGTTTTCAGGCTTTTTTCATTGAAGGAAACACTCCCAAGTTCGTACAGCTTTAAGATTTTAAAACAGTTCTGGGATTTTTTTACTTTTTTTAGTTCTTCAACAGAGTCTGTTGCAATCAGAGAGAATATTCTTGAAGACACTAATGAACATTTTATTGTTATAATTATTTCCATCATATTCCCTCTGCTATACAGGTCCCCTCTTTCATCATTTATTGCAGTGATGTAACTATACAACAGGGCTTGTGTACAAGAAAAAGACAAAGCTGAAGGCTTAATTCAGCATCGCGAGCATGATGAAAGGAACAAAGGATGATGCAGCTATGCCCTGATCCTGCAAATACTTATGCACATGGATAACTTCACTGCCAGAAGTATTTCTGCTTGCAGTAACTGTGCGCTAAAGTGTCAGCAGACTTTAAGTCATAAGGCCTGATTTAAGCTCTGCTGGAGTCGGTGCACAAACTCTGACACGTTTCAGCAGGGACTTTGCCAGTACTTACTTAGGGAAGCATCTTAGCACTGCTGAATTTACTTGCAACCTAATCCTGAGCATGCACAGGCTTTCCCGGTCTCTGAGCACATGCTCCTACTACTAGACATGACAGTGATTGATGACTTGATTCATTGCTATTCTGTAAAATTGCCTCTCGCAGGCGCTGCCAGGTGGATCAGCACAGCTCAGCTCATCGTGGCCAGCAGCAGGGCTGGGTGAGTGGCTGGGCATCTCGCTGGCCGTGGGGCCGGGGATACCCAGGGATGCCGCCTACAGAGCCAGCTGCCTTCTGAGGGGCACTGGATGCTGCTGTTTTTGTCCTGGTCTTCTCCAGAAATGATGTCTCTGGCAAAGGAAACTCCCAGGGATGACACTAACCATGCCAGACAGGCACTTTTCAACCCTGTGGGGGACATATCTATGCTTTAATTAGTCCCTTAATTGAACTATTTGCAGGGAAAGACCCAAGGGAGCTGAACACCTATTTCCTCACAGTTTAACTACCACCAAATCTAAATACTTAGTTTCTCCTTTAAACAGGAGCAAATATATTGTGTCTCCACAAGCTTTGTCACAGTAAACTGCCTAATATTTTCCTGCCACAGTAATGGCAGTATGATCAAACTGTATGAGGGGCATTCAATTATAATTAAGTTTTGATCCCACGATTTTAAAAAAATTCACAGTTTTAGACAAAACAACATGCATTTCCTCCAACTGCTTCTAAAGCAAAGGGCTAGCTGAATTTTTAGCCCAAATATTATAGATCAAATTCTCTTTTTGTGTCACATTCAAAAATGGAATAATCCCAACTTTTCAATGGTCTAAATTTATAGGAGAATGAGAAGAGTGACATTAAGTCTAATGAGGCTGTGTACCTCACTTAAAAATAAATTTATTAAGGAGGTATATTTATTAAGAAACCCCAAATTCAAACCCACCACTGTTGCAGGGCTGAGCTTCAGCCCTCGCCCTCAGCGCCAGCCTGCCCTCCAGCCCCTACTTCAGGTCAGATGATCCATGTGTGCCAGGCAGTGCCTGAGGAGCGAAACATCTCCTTCAGAGTCAGCATCCCTCACCAAGCTACAAACAGCAAATCATGTCAGACTACAAAACACAGCCTAAAACTCTCTGTGACTGCTGCAGCTAGAGACCCCACGCTGAGCTCTCCAGTGCTCTTTGGGTAGCTTCACAGTCCTGCTTCACAGTCCTGCCCCATAGCAGACCAAACTGTGAACATAACCCTAAACCTGAGCTTTGACCCTTAGTTGGGCCTTTCCTTAAGATTGTTCCAGCAAATGTTGCCAAAGCCAAAATTAACACAGTGATGTGGACCCTGTAAGTAACTGCTGCAGTGAACCTGAGAGGCTCTTTTTTATGACTCTTCAGTAAACCAGACTAACCATGCGTCTAAAGACATCCCAAAGGCAGATTATCTTTACGATCAAGGGACTTTAGTTGGTCTGGGCAGCTTTCCATTAGGGCCTTATAGCAAAAGCTGCTGCAACATCTGACTTCTCTGTGGGGTGACTGGACACAAGTAATAAACACCTGAGACTGGTGTTTGGCCTGATTTTCATCTCCTGGCTCCTGGTTGAAATAAATGTGCTGTCACATGATGTGAGTATCCCACGAGACTTATGTATTATTATATCCAACTCGAAAATTAACTCTAATGCAAGTTGCACAGAACACCAATGAAAGCAACCATTAATTGTTAATATAAACTATTAATGAAACACCAGGATGAAGGTCAAAGTGCATGACTGAAACCTCCCAGCAAATGAAAGGATTATTTTCCCTCTTACTGAGCATAATTATCATCTGAATTTCATTGGCTTCCTGATCAAACCACTTCCCTCTGCACTGACCTGTTCCACCACTGCAGTAAATCTGCTCCCCAGAACTGGTATTTGCTTTTCATTGTCCACCAAGGTTTTTATTAGCATCCTGGATGTCTGCGAGGAGCAGAGAGCCGGCACCCTTTCTCCTTTGTTCCTATGGGAGTTTTTCTCCCCGCTTCCATTGTCCATTACTCACAATAAATTTGCATTGACTTGGCTCCCCATAAATTATCCTGTCTCCTGCTGGTATGCCCTTTAACTGTCCTGGTTCACGTTGTGCAGGTCCATGATGTGGTGGGCACAGCTGAGGGCAAGCAGCCTGGAGTGAGAGCAGGCCCCTTCCCAGGTTATACAGATCAAAATATCAGGGAGATGACAAGTTGTGGGGATGCTTTGAAGGACTGCCAATCAATTTTCCTTTTCTCCTGCATGTATCAGTGTGATCAGCCTCACACAGCAGTTTTACTTTAGTAATTTCTTGTACAGGCTTGGACTGCTCAGATACTTTCTGCTGAATGTTTTCGTTGTTTATTTTTTTACATACACAAAAAGTCTTTCCCCAGAAAACTCTCTTTTTCTGTAAGAAACAAAAATCCCAGCAAATGAAAAAGACTAGGCAGGAATATTCTGGCGGGGGGGGGGTGTTTCTGACAAAACCTAAAAAAAAATTCTAGGTGTGCAAGAAACCAACTCTGTTTCTTTCCTCATTGCTCTGAGGAAATTTCAGCAGTGCCAATGTGAGTCAAGATGGCTTAGAAGTAACAGCTCTGGCTCAAAAGTTTGCTGTTACTGTTCATGCCTAAGGTGCAAGTTTTCTTGGAGGTGCAGATTAACTTCTGGGATGTTGCCTTTACCCTGCCTACCTGCTCCATGTCCTGCTGGAGAAGAGCTCATTGGCAGAAATAGAACATTTGGCTCTGTGACCACCCATCAGGGCTTACCTGGGGTATGGGGATTGCAGAGGACAGGGGTGAGGCCGTGCTGGGTGAACTGAGCCCAAATGGGCCACCTACAAACCAGGAACCAGGCTGAGATAGTAGCTGCCAGGCTTGAGAGCTTTGAGCTGCAGCAGTAAACCTATGCCTGGATTTAGACAGGGTTTAGTCCTTTTTTGAGTTTTCTGAGACAGAAAAAGTGCCTGCGATCCATCAGTCCCAACAGTAGGGTAGGTGTTGCTCTTGGCCAATGTCACAGGAGACCTGTTGGTACTGGAGGGCGGTTGTATGAAGTTCCGACACTTAGTAAATAGAAGTTCCCATGGTTGAGATTTATTGAGCCAGTTGGTGTTGATGGTTATGTTGGTGAGGACTTCACTTGGGCCTGCTGACCTAATTAATAAGTGATATTATGTTAATGGGCTGCTCAAAGTCTGACGCGTTTGCAGACATTTTCACAGGATGTCTGTAGAGTTACCGGATTTTCCATGAAGAGCATGACCTATATGCATGGACCTCTCTCGGTTTGGTTTCTTTTTATTTTTTTTTTCTCTGTATGCTTTTCCTTTTTTCTTTAGAAAGCAAGAGCACAACCCTTGGGTTGCCTTTACCAGGGGAAAATACTGTGCCGTTTCTGTTAGCATGGGCATGTGTAAGTTGCTCCTTTGAAGAGAAGGTCCTAATACGTTAAGGTATGCCAGGCTGTGACAAGCTGAAATCTCAGCTGAAGAGCCCTGTCAGATCTGTTCTCTCATCCATGCCCTCCCTCCGTTCAGACCCTGACCTTCCCCATCAGATAAGCAGCACAGATCTCAGCCCTGCATTCCCTCTGCAGTCTCAGCTCATTAAAAATTCATTGCCTAAAGTGAATCTATTCTGTTGCTGCTGAATGTTATTTACCTCGGCCCGGATTTCCTCAGGTTCTGACAATTAAAGGGGGTCCAAGGAGAGGGCTGAGTCACAGGATTAAGGCTTGGGCAATAACTCTCTTGTAGCAAGAGACGATCATGTAAAGCCATAATTTCCCAGCTGCGTTTTGGTTCCCCTTCAGTGCTTCATTAAAGGTGGTGACTCAACAGAAAGGACAGAGGCACAGGTTAACAAGAATCCCTCCTTTTGTGGGATTAGAGCCTTGCATAGTGAGGCTCTTTCAAAGGCAGGAGATGTTGTCAAGCATCATTAGGAAGCCGTTTTAAACAAGAGTCATAAAGCACCCTTTGCGGTCAAACGAATTTATTAGAGAGGCGAGTGAGTGGAGGCGAGCACTGTAGGAGAGAAATAGATGAACAATTTGCACAGCGTTGATAACAAAGCAGTTCACCAGATTCAGAGCTGCTACCATTAGAACAACTTAAAAGGATTTTGCAAAAATCCCAGGGTGTTTTTCATTCTGGATGAAAGCAGCAACTTTGTGGATGGTGCTGGCAGACAACGGGCGTGTCTTGAAATCAAGGTTTGTGTGCAGGTTAACTGTTTCCCAGCCTCATGATAATTCCTTCCAACAAGTGGAACTGGGAAGAAACCAGCCTCTTGTTGTGCCCCAGTGATCCTGAAAGACCCCACAAACCCCAGCTTGGACAGCCCTTCACAAAGGCTGAGTAGCTGGGGAAGAAATGCGGGGCTTTGCTCAGAGCTGGGTTGTTCATAAAGAGCACCAGAGTAAAGCTATAACCTGGCTTCCTTTGAGAAGACAAAGTATTTGCAGTAATTCCTCAGACAACTTCTGGAAATATTCCATAGCAAAGTACGGTTTGAAGGGCTGTGGGAGAGACTTCTGATGTTATCTGATCTTTGATAGGGTCCAGTTTTAGAAAGAAAGAAAAAGCTGTTCTTGGGTTTGATGAGGGGGAGAAAAGAGGGGAAGAGGGGAGTGAGAGAGGAACAGATGAATAAAAGCTACTTGTCTGGAAGTAGGTAAGCAGCTTTATGCAGTTAGCATGATGGACTATGTACTGTGTTTGTTTATTGAACCAACATCATAAATCTAAATGAACCAGTAGCTCAAATCTAAACCAGCTGTGGCTGAAGGTAGAGGAATGCCAGATACTAATCATCCAGACCAGTCCTGGTCATGGGAATCTTCCCCCGCCTCACCCCAGCCATCGTTGAGAAATGTGCAGAAAAATCTCATTTTCTTTGCACGTTCTCTGGGGCCTCACCAGCCATAGGTTCAGCAAGGTGATGCAAGCCCCCGCAAAGAGCCTCGTGGCTGCGGCGCACACGTGTGCTTGGCTACTCAGGGGAAGGACAGAGGCTGGCAGTGGGACACATAGAGCAGGAGCTTGAATGGACTGTTACTTTTGGAGTGGTTTCTTCTACTCTGTTTGAAGGGTTCTTGCTAGGGCGTGTTTGGAAAGAAGCGATGCTAATGTTGCAGGGTCCTTACAAGAGAACTGAGCCACGGACAAAGGAGTGGGTGTTTATGTCGTCTCTTTGGAGACTGAAGGATAGATGTTCATCACTGAGGTTCTTTGGAGTGAAAAACAGTGGCCAAAAGTACATCTCCGGGCTAGGAAGGGTGGTTTTTTTTTTTTTTAATTTGGTTTTCAATTATTCACAGGTGTTAGCAGTTTTGCAGATGAAGCTGCAGCTCCTCCCTTCCTCTCTCCTCCCAATGCACACCAGGAACGTGAAACATGGGGTTGGGGAGCTGGGAATGCCCTGGCTGGTGTGCCGTGCTGGGATGCCCTTGGACATACAGGTTGGTGAAAGTGAGGCATCCACATTCGGGATCCCTAATTCCCTTTGGGGTTCCCACTCTTCACGTTTTCCTGCTGCATTTACATTGCTCTTCCACCAGCCCCCTCCAGACCTTTCTACACCAGGAACGTGAAACATGGGGTTGGGGAGCTGGGAATGCCCTGGCTGGTGTGCCGTGCTGGGATGCCCTTGGACATACAGGTTGGTGAAAGTGAGGCATCCACATTCGGGATCCCTAATTCCCTTTGGGGTTCCCACTCTTCACGTTTTCCTGCTGCATTTACATTGCTCTTCCACCAGCCCCCTCCAGACCTTTCTTCCCATTCTCTCCCCACGGCTCTCTGCAGGG
>NW_010391347.1:2713-49228 GCF_000710305.1 Buceros rhinoceros silvestris | reverse complement strand
AGGGCATTCCGTGGCAGTTGCTCACAAATACCAAGGGCCCCCTTTTCTTGGGCGGCAGCAGAGGGGAACAGCGCACGGGCTTTGCACACAGGGACCTGGCAGAGCAAGGGAGGGACCCTGGAGCATTGTCTGGATATAATTTAGGCACTATAAACAGAGGCAGCAAGGGGTCACGCTTTCTATTCTCATTTTACCCCCTGCAATGTCTCTGCTAACTGGTGCATACAACTTGAACTCTTGTAAAAATTAGCAGAGAGCACAGTACCGGTGACAGAAAGCTGAACTTTTCCAACAGCAGGCTCTAAATTCACTGTGTGCACTGAATCCACTTAAACTTTAAAGAGACAGGCTGCTTTCTATTCTTCCCACTGCTTAGTTTGGAAATGACTGCAGTACTAATTAAAAGCAAATTGCTTAATCTTGTTGCGTCAGGAAGGGAGTCTCTCTTCAGAGAGGATGCCTCCTGTGAAAGGCCTGGAAACGCGGGACCCCCGCGGGGCGGCAGAGCCGAGCGAGGCAGCCCGCGAGTGTGCCGCTCCATCAGTTACCCGTCGCGCCTGTGTTCAGGCCAGCAGCCAGATCGCGGCCCTGCCTTTGCCAGCAGGTATCAGAGCAGCGATAATGATATTTGTGTTGACTCATTATATAATAATCCGAATTTCCTTTGTGAGGGATCTGCCTGATGCTGGAGCCACGGCAGAGATGTATTCCTTGCCTTAGTGTTACCAAGGATCCCCAGCACACTGCTCACCCGTTTCAGGCTCAGCTCAGCTCAGAGCAAGCATGGCAGCTAGAAACATCAACAGCTTTTATACTCAACCCCAAAGTGTAACTAAAATCCACTCTGTACAACAAGTGCTTCATCCTCAAAGATCCCACCTCTCCCAGGGCTGAATGGAGCAAAATTCTTGCTCCTTCACCCACCAAAACTTCTAGTTGATGAACTTTTCCTCACATGGAGAAGCCTTTTTTTTTTTCTGACCATCATATCAGCTTGCACTAATGATTTCATATGACCTCAGCACAACAGAAATGCACTTTTTTTTTCCTTTTTCCCCAAGTTTACATTTGCACGCAAGGATGTGTAACAACACGGAGAATTGATTTCTTCCCCTGTATTATCTTTGGATAACATGCATACCATCTTTGCTGGCTAACAAAGAAATAGGAAACCTCTCTTCTTTTGCTTCAGGATACCCATATGACACCCTGTTCCTGTATTTACTCTAAAGCAGCTGGGCATTGATAGCGAATTAACTAAAAGCCATAGAAGAAGTCCATGCCCATTTTCCTCCCTACCATGTGTAAGGAGAATGAATACAATGTGCCTTTTTTTAGCAAGATTTTTATTGAGTTATATAATATGTCAATGGTTTTAAATTTAAGTCAATCGAGGCAAGGCCACATTTTTCCTGTAACAGGCCGGAAAAGAGCAGTGAATAGGGAAAATTCAAGTCACTGTAGATCAGAGTGGGATTACTTGCTAGTCCGGTTGAAGCCTGCATTCAGCTAAAGTCCAACATAAATTGATCACACTTTGCATCAATTAAGCATTACAGTAAATCAGGGAATTGGTGTGAGTGGGAAGGGTGGGTCCCTGTGTATACCTGATTTTGGCAGACATGAGGTTTCCTGTATTTGGGTGACAGAGCTGAGCCTTGGCTCACTCAACATCTTTGTATCATTGGCCTGGAGGACTGGGAGAGCTTTACGGTTCCCCACTGGCAACCAGAACAGGAATAATTCTGGGGTTTTGGTGTTATATGAAGAGCACTAGAAACCTCCATTCCCCCTCTGTGGGAGATGGAGAGGCCCAGCGTGTGCTCAGCACTGCTTAAGAGTGACGGGAGAAGGAAGTTATGGGGCTCCTCTGGAGGTCCAGGCCAGCACCTTCCCATCTCGGTGGTCCCAGGAAAGACAGATGTCGTTGGCTGTTTGTTCATCGTGAATTAGACCTCTAAGGTAAGAGGCTGGGGGAGTACCAAATGGTCTGACGCACTTGAAACTTGCACATTTGCCTTTTTTGAGATAAAGGTCCCAAATGCAAATCATAGGAAGGTGACTTCACAACAATGCCTTGGTAAGAAAGTTTTGTTGACTTCCAGTCTTGTACAACGCACCAAGACAGATCTAGCATGGCTAGAAAGGCAGGGCAGATGTTCTCAAAGCAGGTGTTGTGTGTGGCAGGGAAGGAGGTCTCCAGAGCAGGAGTGGTGGCCAGGTTCTTTTCTGCTTTCTGTCAAGGCACTGTTGGGTAAGGCCAATTTTAGGCTACTGCTTTTGCTGTAAGAGGATGGAGACAACTAAACTGCTTTGTGTCATGACCGGCTTTGTGAACTGATGTTATGCATGTGGTAAGAGGTCTCTGGTGCAGAGCCCACCTGCCCATCGCTTGAGTGGTGTGAATGGCACTTGGGCTGAGCTGCATCCTGCACCAGTTTTGTGCTGACAGGATTCCCTTCCCCTTGTTGTTATTTTAATTTACACCAGGGTCAATTCAAGCCTAATCTAGTTTACTGGCTTGATGTGTTTTTCTCATTCTCTGTGTAAAATGGAGATCTTTCCAGAAATCTGGTGGCTGTAAGTCTGGCATCCAGCTGTGTCACACAATACCTACAGTGAAAATGCTGAGCATCATGGGTTCTGCTGTCTCCACCTCTTAGCAGAGGAAGTATTAGTTTTAATGGGCAGCAGCCTATGAAATAATAAATATGTCTTCATTTATTAGAGTGCTGCAGCATCCTAATGAAGCTTAACAATGTTAGAAACCACATAACGTGAACCAAATCAGGTATTTTGCCAATTTCAATACTTCTACTTAATAAACCTGAAGCTTTCCTGTTTAAATATCTAGCCAGGAAGGCTGAAGTCAAAGCAATGTTGAAAACATTGTGAGAGGGAGGGGAGGGGGAAGTTAGGGTTATATACAGACTCCCTAAAATAATGACTCCCTGGTTATTACACCATGTGTTATTTATGCTTCCCTCTTATAACTCTGTATTACATTCCCCTTTTGCATCTGTACTCCCACTTTGTGGGTCATTGTATATGTACTGTTTAGTACCCTGTGAGCACTTGTAAACACAGCGACTCCCACAGCTGTAATTTTTTTTCATTCCAAAAGAATCCACACAGTGATAATGATTTTTCCTATTTTTTTCCTGCATTTAATGCCTTTTAAATGGCAACTTGTGACAGTATCTGCTTCAAACTTTCCAGAACTCTGCCACAAAGTAAAGATAGGCTCCTGCTGCTATAGATTTTACGTTCACTCTGTTTGCTCTGAAAGGGTGTGTGGACATGTATGCACAATGTGTGATTATTAGAAATTCTCTCCTACATTTGTAGAGCTCCAGACTTTTGTCTGTTTAGTAATATATCATGGAAACGGTGCAAAGCATTGCCTCGTGCATGAGTGACCCTGTATTGTTTGTGCTGAGCTTTATATGTTTTTTTAACATGTGAAAAGAGAAGGCTGTGAAGTGCATATTTTTCATTTCCTGATAATTGTAGTAGGTAGTTACTAAGAGTGAATGAAGTGAGCCGCACTTCAAATATGCATTTTCTGTTCAGATACAATCTTTCATAGTATTAAACTGGGGCATTGCTGTATTAAATGTTACATAGATGACAAACCTATAGTCCTCAGGGCTGATAAAGAGTGGGGAGTCCACGGGCTGTACGATGCATTGACTGGCACAGGAGAAAAGAAATGCATATCAACAGAGGAATTACTACATTGTATTGCGATGTTTTAGAGTAAACAAACGTGATGGTGGGACTACTCGAGGCTCTCCTGTGTATTAGGTTACACGGTACTTCTCTGAGTTTTTCTGACTATTTTTCATCTAAATACCTCTGTTTCCCAGATCCAGGAGGAAACAGAAGCTGAGAAACTCTGTGTGACTGTGGAAATAACTGCTAAAATACTGCAGTCTGAGTTTAAGTCTGAGTTTGAGTCTGAAAAGTTGCCCAGGAACTGCATTATTTTGCAAGGTCCAGAAGTGAGGATGTTGTATGGGAATGGTGATACACCCTCTGCCTTAAGCCACTGAAGTTAAAATATAGTATTGAAAATGGTGGATAAGATCCTCAGTGTGTAGAAAGTGACTTAACTCATCTTGAAGTCAGTGCACCAATTGCATCAGCTAATCGCTGCGGTTTCAACAAAAATTAGATTGACATCCTTCTTTCCTGAAAGAGTCTCCTCCTCTGAGAATTGAGGTACCAATGCCTACTCTTACTAAAGGGCCCAAACCTTGAGTTTTCTCTTCATCTCCTGGCTGGCAAGTTTAACACTTCCACCCAGGATATTACTGCCAGGCTTGATGCAGCCTTTTACACTGAGAGCTCCTCTGGCAGGAAAAGTCTCTATTTCATTGCCCGTTTCTTTCTGTGGGGAAGCTTGTTGCAGTACCACACTTCTGCTGCCTGGAAGATCCTGCTGCTTACTGTAGACTCTGTTCCCTCCCAACTCGCAAAGTGGACTCTGCATCCCCTTGTGCCATTTTTTCTTTTTTGCACACGTTTATGTAAAGCTAACACTGTTAGCTATTCAGAACTGTAATCCACATCTATAAATGGGGCAGCTGAATGATCAGTTTTATTGATTTCTTTCAAGTGCCTCTGTCAAAACAATCACACAGTGCTAGACTGTTTCCAAACCTGCAGGTACATTACTGGACTAATACCATTCTTTTGGTATCTCTACAGGTATCTGTACATTTTTTTAATTTTCTTTTTAACAGTGTCATCTGAGGGTTTTTTTGGGGGAAAGAAGCAAATCTGTATTGCAAAGAATTGATTATATCTATCAAATGAGTTGATGTGTTTGTACACAAGGGAATTGCATCTAACATGATCTTTTAAAATAAATAGTTGCTTAGGTACATAAGTCAAGGGACAGGCTGTCATCAGGTATAAATCAGTAGTGGCTTCAGTGGCACTTGTAGAAAAAGCTCGCCCTTATGCCTGTGAATGAGCTACAACTTCGTGCATCAACTGGGCCATTGATTTCAAGGTTGTGTCAATGATGGGTGGAACAATGATGCTTTCAGCGCTTTACCAGTGCAGTGTTTTCTTCTGTGGAGATTATGGACTTGGGGCTTTTTTTCACTTTGCAAGAGTCTGATAATTATTTATTATTCTTACTAGACTTGTGTTTGTTCACTATATTTCACCTGTCCCAAGAAGGTAGATGGTATGAGTTGACATTGCTTGGAGTTGAGAACACAGATGGAGCATGGTAGAGAGGAACTAGTCTTTCCCTGCAAGGCAAAATATTGCCGATAGCAAAGGAAATGTGTGTGTGGAGGAAAATACCACTGGGGTGGGAGCTGGTGAGCACAGAGGTGCTCAGCACATTAGCAATCACAGCAATCAATGGAGATAGTTATTTTCTTCCTGTGGTGCCTTGCTAACATTGATGTTTGTTAATAGCTGAACTACCTGTCAAAGACAACACTGATGGCTGCAGCTGAACCAAAACTCTGGGCAGGTGTTTCCCTCTTGTTTATTGTTTTCCCTAAATATCCCTATTTGTGCTGGTCCCGATGTAAGTGAAAGGGTGAAGGCTTGTGACACTGAAAATGGGAGCAGCATATCAGTGAAGCATTGTGATCAGCCATTTCCTTCCTTTACAATGCATGAGGGCTCGGGCAGGGCAGTCTCCTGGGGTCTGTGCCAGAGCCATGAGTTGGGGGCCTCTGATCTCCCCTACACCTGCAGAGATTCCCCTGGGAATGTGGAGGAACCTTCTGGGTTTGTTGGACTTTTTATTAGCACCAAGGCTTATGCGTTTCCTGGAGAAATGCTGATGTTCAGGAAATTAACTTAATGAATGCTGATCATATAGTTCTCGTTACTATATCATAAAAGAGCTCGAGTAACTCATCCTAATCCTTTAATTTCTTGCTTCTGTTCTTGTCTTGGGAAGGGAATGGAAACCAAGAAGCTCTCTGTATTCCTTGGCCCATCCCTGCTGTCACAGCAGTCCCCAAGCTCGGTATTTGTGCTGGTGGACCTTCTGTGCTGAGACCATCTTGGTTTACACCTTCCTATCACGCAGGGAATAGTCCTCTGTGTGTTTGCTCAGATTATGAGAATATGAAAAACTGCTGATCATAGATCATCTCCATAAATCTTACAGACAATAAGTCATAAAATCTTGTGTCCTTACATATGGTGGTAGCCCAGGGACAGCTTTACCAGATGTGAGCGACAGCCTCTGGGAAAAAGAAAATCAGTTGAAAAACTTCTCCCACTGTTTACAGTGCCTGGAGTTGAAGCTGTGGCTCGGAAAGCTGGGGCTGCTGGTGGTGTCGCTTTTCCCTTTTTTCTTTTCTTTCATACCTCCTTAATATTACACTGAAACATCTATTGCGTGGTGAGAATTCCCCATGCACTAATTAAAAAGCATTGTCATTTGTTAACTTCTACTCTGCATCAGTCGCAACAGGACAACAGCACGACAGGCTGTAAGGAGACCTTCAGGTACTTCCACATTTCACGTCCCACAATTCCTCCTCCTGCCTCTGCACCCAATGTAAGTGTTTTTAGCCCATGCAGCTTAAAAGAAAGGTAACTGGGTTATGGTCTGGAAATTGTCTTCTGTCAATAAGGGAGGCCTGGTTAGCTTTTTCCTCCCCTGGTTTGCATATCTATCAAGGCAAATTAAAGGAGACACAGGAAGGAGTCTTATTGTCTAATAATCATGCCAGCCTGTTAGATCTCTCTGCTCATGAATGGAACCAAACTGTTGTGGTGACAGCAAGTGAAACTCACGTGAAGTTGCTGGGCTTTGCTCTGCATTTGCATGTAGTGATCGAGGCTGGGACTTTTTTCCCCCTCTGTGATGTATCTCTGCTTTTGTTGTCATTCTCTTCCCATTGTGACTCTGTCCACAAGAAAAAAAAAAAAAGAATGTAAATAGCAGCTGGCACTTTACAATAGTCCTCTGTGGGGTAAGGCTTTAAGAGAGGCATTCTGTGATTTACCATTTCAAAGTGCTACTACTTCCGGCCTGAAATATCGCTACTTTATCACAGAGGGGACGTTGTCCCTGCTTGCGCAGTGGGCTCACACCACCTTTCCCAGGGTGTGTAAAGGGACTCGCCCCATCAGCCCTGTGACAGGTGACGGGGGCTGCTCGAAGTCCATGGCTGGAATATGGTGAGACAGGGATGGAAAAGGAGGTTTGCAGGTAGTTGTTTTCTCTTCCTACTGTCCACCCTCTGAGCCTAGAGAGGCAATATCCTTTGCTCTCGTGTTGTTAGTTATCCCCTTGCTGCTTCATCTGCCTGCACAGACAAGGGGTGAAAAAACCTGTTGAAATGTCCAGAGCTCAGCTGCCGGTGTAGGTCTCCCTCCTGCTTCCCTGACTTTGGAGGATGCTTTACTGCTCTAAGTAAAACCAGATGCCTCTGCTCTGAGCACTGTAAATTAATGTTGGAGAGTGGAAAAATGTTATCTCCTAATCTTGGAAAATACAAAAATCCCCCCTTGGAACTTTGCAAAAGAAGAAAAGGCAAATTCTGGTTTTGTGTGCCCCTGGCAGGGCGGATTTTAAGAGGATTGACTGAAACCAGGTGTGATTTCTTGGTGTCTGACTCCCACTGATGTCAATGGGATCTGTAGCTGTAGCAGTGGTCTCACTGGGCTGCGGCTGCTGTTTGAAACACAGGGGTGTCCCCCTGACTGGATGGTGCCTGTGTGTGGCAACTGAGCATTAGACCCTCAATATCTGCTGCAGGAGAAGGGAAAACAAAATCTGGTCCTTGAAAGTGTGATTTGCCTTTGGGAGGGGGGTGAAAAAGTCTCTGCTCTCTTGATCTGTTCAGTCACAGTTGCTGACTGCAGTGTCAAAAATAACTTTTTAATATATGTATTTTTTTGTAAAGGAGAGAATGATGAGGAAAGCTGGAGGGTGCACAGCTGCAGAGCTTGGTTGAGGGGGTTGTGGGGGTAAAGCTTTGGCTCTGCACCCTGCTTGCTTGCTTCCAGGGTGCCCTGGGATATATGCTCTGTGCTTGGCTCCTGGGGCTGTGGATAAGCTGTCACCCTCAGGACCTGAGTGTGCAAACACCCATGCTGAAGTGTGGGGTGCTGCTTGACTGTATCTCAGGCAAAAGAAATAACACTCATCTAACTGGTTACTCCAAAATTTTTCTTTGTTCACAGATAAAGGAGTATCAAAAAGAAGTACTGCAGTACTGGTACTGCATGAGCCTCTTTTCCCCCTTCTATTTCCTCCAGTAATTTTATTTTCCCTGTGCACTGACAGCAACCTGGCATTTGGTGTTAGAGGATTATAAATACACCAACCAATGTAAGAGTGACTCTGTAACATTTGTCAAATGAAATCTGTTATCACTCAAGTATTATTTGTTGCTGGGTTAAATCAGGTTGTACTGAAATTAATGTCACAAGCAAGTAAACCTAATTTCTCCTCACTCTTTTTATAAAAAAAAAAAAACAACAATCAAAAAACCCTAGTCTGACCTTTTCAAAGAATTATATATATATTGTGGGGGATCATCTGATTTCATCCTAAGGCTTTTCAGAGTTCTCAACATGTGCTGAAGTGTTGTTAATTGTTTATACCCCAGTCTGAGATGCAAGTGATATCTTAAAAACAGCTGAAAGCCCAGAAGAACCAGCTTTTATCAGGGGCTGCTGGAGAAGGGAAGAGTTAGTATTTGGGTGCAATGGTTAAGCAGAAGAATCGAGGGTTGGACTTGAACACTGTGAGTACTTCATTGTGTCAAAGTCTTTACAAATTTTCTTCCTCACGGTGAGGTTATATCCTTTATAGCAACATTTGGTAGTTGCTTTAAATTATTAAAGGTATTTCATAGGGTTGTAGCTCTTTGAGCATAGTTTGCAAAGAGGGCCCCTGCCTGTATTCTTAAGGTAGGTTAATGATGACTTTCCTAGTGCAATGTGTCCAGGACACTGAGGTTAATAAAACCCGTAGCTCTTCTTCATGACTATCATGGGATATTTAATGTTCAGGAGTGTGCAAGACCTCAGCTTAATGTTCCATATGAAGAATAGTGCTGCCAAGCACTCATCATCCCCAGTGTCGGTGCAGGGCATTAGAGGTGCGAGGAATGGGCCGAGCACGCTCGGGAAGAGCTCAAGCACCTCTGAGCAAGGCCATCCTCCTTTGTAGAATCATAGAATCATTTAGGTTCAAAAGACCTTTAAGATGACTGAGTCCAACTGTAACAACCATTGTGCTTGAGGGCGAGAAGCTGGGACTAACTGGTGGGTCAGAAAGTGGTCCACTGGTCCTCAGCCTGGGCTGAGGAGTATTTTGCTTGAGGGGCAAGTCCCAGTCTTGGTGCAGTGCAGCTGATGATTCATTCTGAGCTGGCTTGATGAAAGCATTTGTTTATTTGATATGATCTCTTTATTTTCCTCTTTCCTCCTCTCCTGCCGCCCCCATCTGAGAACGGGAAGGAATTTTTTGGGGGAGTGAGCAATAACGAAAGATTTGTATGGGAGGACAGGGTTTGCTCTTGTGAAAACTCTCTCTGAAACAAAGGAAGAAAGAAGGTGGGTGTAAGGGGGGGTTAATTTCTCCCTTCCTCTTTCCCCTCTCTCCAAAAAGGGCTTGAGACTTTAAAATAGTCCAGCATTGTTCTGGGACTTAGTAGGCTTTTCTAGCTGTGAATATTGCAGCAAATACCACAGCAATGACAGTATAGCACTGTCTGTATTCTCTCTGTGTGCTGGCTGGACAGGGATTTTTCATTTCATGCATCATTTACAGCCTTCTGCATTGATCTACAAAGTCAGTGCGTATTGCTAACACAAAGGAAAAGAAGAAAGGAAAGAGATAGGTCTGAACGACAAAGTTCACATCTGAAATCAAGTCTTAGTTCAAACTTCCCCAAAGCTTTGTTTTTACTTTACAGTTTGCCTCGTGCTACAGGAAGGGTGGTTTATATCGCAACCATCAGATACAGGTCTGAGCCAAGTTTTAAAGCCCCTACATTCCAGAAAAAAATTGAGTTGGGGTTGTGTCGTAGCAAGAAAAGGTCAAAACCCCAGGCTGGGATTTTCAGCCCCAAGGAGTAGTCACTGGATGTATTTGTCTTCTGGAAAATGGTTTCTTTGCCATGTTTCACACCTGATTTTCCTGTAAGCTAAGACAACAGCATATTTCAGAGCATTATAAGGTGTCTTTGCTAATTTATGCTAGCTCCTGACTTTCTAATGGATGGATCACTAAGCTGGTATCCCACACATTAGTATTTGAGTGACATGCTCTTTCCTTAGCAGCACTTCCATGTTCTTGCAGGAAGGAATAGAGATGTGAAGGGATGATACAAGTGGGAGTGAAAGCTCAAAGACTGGTGGAAGCTCTTAGGGACTGGGCTGGAGTGGAAGGGGTGACTGAAAATATTTCCTCATGTTTCAGTCCACGTGCAGTGCAGCCTGCTGCTTTTCTTTGAAATAAGGCATAGGATCTCAAAAAAGAAAGGGGGAGGGGCAGATCTGGTTTGCTTGTCCCATCCAGAGGATTTTTGTAGGAGAGGAAACGTTAGCAGGAGGAGAGATGTTGTCTTCTATAATTTGTCTTATTTTCCACTTGTATTTCATACCAAAATCTCCTCCTTTGGCAAAATTCTATGTCTACCAGTACAGACTTTTCTCTTTTTTTTTTGTTAAAAAGGTAGCATTTTGTGATGTTAATTTTCTTAAAAGCTGTGTCTAGGCATGTTTCATACACATGCAATTTTGCTTTATCATAGTAATAAGCACTCTAATCTCTCTCATCTGCTTTAATGAACTACTAGTATAATCTTGTCATTTTGGTTTGCTGTACCTTGCCATTCAGTGAGATCTCATTTCCCCTGCCAGTTGCCCAAGGCTATTAGTCAGCAGCAAAACTCACATACAAAACCAAACCCAATCAAAAGCAGCAATGCCACAAGGCAAAAAGTTTGTCTCAAGCCGCTCCTCTGGCAGCCGAGCAAGTTCTGCAGGTTCCTCAGCCAGGGCTGCCCTGGGTGGCTGAGCCAACATGACTGCCTGGGCCGTGATGTGCCCAGCCAGCACCTTGCTTGGGCTGAGCCACCCCAGGAAGAACCAACAGGTCCCCCAAGATACAGGTGGCTGGTACCCTGGTCTCTGAGCACAATGCCTGTGCTGGGACAGGAGCTCTGCTGTGCATGGCCACAGGAGAAGCAGGGCTGTGTTTTCGTGGGTTTTTGGGACCTGTTGCCAAGATCAAAAGGAACAAGGCACTTCAGATATTACAGGTAGAACAGACATGAAGCATGCTGGCTTCTGTGTAATTCCCAGTTAAAGACAATTTCCCATTTATAAGAGATAGAAAATTGTGGTGTTACAAGCTGCAAAAAAAAGCGAAGCTCCCTTTGGCAGAGGCAGGAAGAGGAAAATGCTGTCTCTACATCAATGGGGTAAAATTAGTAGAAAGGAGACTGGGGAAGGAGAAGACTGAGATTCCTCTGTGATGCTGCCCTGTACTTTGGAATTCTAGTGAAAACTTGGAGAAATCCAAGCATCATTCTGGAGCAGCCCCATGGTCCCAGCAGAGGGAGGCACACCTGTGAAAGTCTGGGGATTTGAGATGCAGTTATTTCCCCTCACATGTGCTGCGTGCCCTGCGAAGCCCTGGAAAGCACCAGCTGTAAGGAATCCAAACCTGCGAGAAATGGTTCTCTCCCCCTACACCACTCCCTCTTCCCCAGCAGTGAGTGTTGGGCAATGCTTGTCCCATTGGCTAGATACAGAAACTGGGAGGAGATTCCTAAACCACCCATCTTTGGGTGTTTTAGGAACTGACTGAAATGTCCTCTAAAGGCAAATGCCAAAGTTGCTATGAGGAAGATGAACATGGTGTTCGGGGAATTACTTGATGGCTAATAAAATCGTCTTGGCCCTCGCCTTGTTCTGGGGTCTGCTCTCAGCATCTGCAATGCCTTTGCAGGCAATGGGGTCAGGCTGTGCCTGCAGTGCTCCCTTGCCCATACGGCCAGTGATGTGCCTGCCTCCCTGTTCTCCCTGGGGACCCTTGGGCTGTCCTTCAGGAAGCAATAAAAACACACTCACAGGTACCACTGAGTAACCTCAGTGGTGGCCCTCAACCTTCTGGTTCAGGAGAGGTGACATTCCAAGCCAGTGTCCAGTGCTGTTATATCATGATAACAAACTGCATTTACTTCTTATCTATATATGTATTGGGCCTCTCAGGGTATTTTCTTCTTTTCTTTGAATATCAGAAATATCATCCCATGTAGGTCCTTCTAGATCATCATCAAATTGCCCCCTAAACTTTAAGCTAAATGACGGGAATTAGGCTTTCGGGGCTTCAGATCACTCTTTGATCTCTGCTTAAGGTGTCTGTGAGAAGATAGCTTGTGCTTGATGTAACTGGTGTTTAGCATTGTGGTCATAAGGGCGAATGAGAACAATCCCATAGCCCTTACTGCCTCCCCAGATCGCTATTGCTTACAATCACCTCAGAGCCAATATCAGGTTATCTCAATCATTACTGTACGAAATGGGCCCTTGACACAGAGGAATCCCATTCAATAGCTTTCTATATCATGATTGATTTCAAGACTTAGTATAAAAATGTATTGGAAGGTTCAGAAGATCCACCAAACTTTATATACCCTGTTCTCTCATCCTTCCAATCTGACGAAAAGCAATTTTCTGTCCCTCTTCCTTTATGTGCCTTTAGTGTTTTCATTTGTGGTACAGCTATAATTGGTTCTTCCATTTGCCACTGCTTTGAATACAATCTCACCCTGGGTGAATGAGTATTCAACAAAACATTACAAGGTTTAGAAGATCTGAAATCTCAAATTAAGCAGCCTCAGAATCGTTACCCTGAGGACCTTTTCTGTCTGGAAACTTCTGTCTGCTTTGCCAAGTGATGCAAGGCCAAAAGTGATTCAGGGGGCTGCCTCACTCTCGAGCCTAATCTTCTCAGTGAGAGTTCTTTTTAAAATATCTGAGTAGCAGGAGTCTAAAGTCTTCTTGAAAGGGTTGGAGGATGAAGATTAGAGGACTTACAACCTGGAGACCGAAGTGGAAGTCGGAATGGGGCTTTGGTGTTGTGCAGGGCAGGCGGCTCTTCTGTGTTCATCTGTCTTTTTTCTTTCTTTTTTTTTGTCAAGTGTCTTACTGATAGCGGTATTACCAAGAATTAATTATCAAACTTGATAATTAAGACTGGAAATCATTTCTCCAAGAAGCAACCAGCTTCTCACAATCCACTAAGAGATTTCCCATCTCTCCATGCTCAGCTCTTCTCGTATCACTTGACCCTTGATGTGTTCTGGATGAAATGGGAACACTTATAAGTAAATTGAGCCACTATTTGTCTCCTCAGATATCAAAATTAACTCCCAGTTAAAAATACTCTGCTCTTTAAACGTGCTGCTTTGGACTTCTCTTTTTAAACCGGTGTTTCCACCTCTGTCAGTGACAGACACATTGCCATGAAAAACCAGTAAGAAAGCGTGGTTCTTATCTGCTGTAATCTAATAAGTCGTCACTGTGGAAAAAAAAGGAGGTCAGCCAAATGCGGCTTTCAGTTTAAAATTCTGAAAATGACTCACTCCTTATTTAGTCTTATAATGAGCTCCCGCCCACTTAGGGCAAGCTTCTAATTTCAGTTGCTCTGGCATAAATCCAGAGGGCTTCCACTGAAGTGGATGAAGCTCCTGTCGATTTACATAGCTGCAAACAAGATTAGATCCCGGCCTTTGGCTTTCGCTGCTGCCCATCATCAGGCAGATCCTCCTGCTCCAGGACAGGAGGTATTTTTCAGGGCAGGCTGAATGGGATGTGAGCTTATGTGTGCATCACTGCTCACGAGTGATGGCTGTGAAGTTTCTGAGAATGCCACTGGTGACAGAGTAGAATCATTTTCACATCTCCCTACGTATTGCCGTACCAATCAGTTCCGTTCTTGAAGTCTATTTTTTTTCTCTCAAGGCCCAGGGTACCTCATAGGAGGAAAATGCCAAGCACTTTCAAAAGTGAGCATGAACACTACAGCTTTTCAAAGATATCCTGTTCATTATGACTTGGAAACCTCAGCAGTTAGAAAATTGTTGGTTAAGTAATCCCGACTCCTCTAACTTTGCTTGCCTGCTAAGAGAAATTAAAGAAGTGTATATTTTTTCTTAAACCCTCCTCTGTTCCTCAGTCTTTCCTGCCTTGCCCCCATTGCTATTCTGGAAAAGAAACCAAAGGTGTGCATTAGGTGTCTGACAGCAGTAACATAAAGCACAGCAATGCAAAGGGCATTGGCCACTGAAACTCCTGGAATGTTTGTGGGAGGCTGCTAAGGCTTGGTGGCAATGCCTGCCTGGGCCCCTGGCCAGAACCTTGTCTTGAAAAAAGTTCGTGGAGGGCTTTGGAAGTCACTGAAAACTTGAGGCTACCCTGGTTAATAAAAGTGCTTCCTAACATATCAGAAATTGTTCATATGGAGGTCACTGACTTGCATTAAGGGACAACATCTACCCTCAAGGCAATAATAATGTCTGTACTAAGAGGGTGTTTGAGCTTCTGGAAGGACATCAGGAGTCATGGTCCTTCATACCTGAGTGCAGACTCATGTAGTGAAAAACATTCTGGCAGGGCAGAGCAGCAAAACTCCACTGGACAAGGACCAACGTTATCTTGTGCATCCGATATTGTGGCAGGAGGAATCACTTGGGAAAATTGCTGCTCTCTAAATCCCAACTTGGACAGAACGCTTGTGTTAAGCAGCCATATACTTTGAGAAAGCAAAACAAGAAAAAAGCCTCGAACCCGAAACCTTTCAGAATCGGAGGCAGTCAGAATGTCAGTTTTATATCCACAAGATGACACCTTAAGAAGCGTGGTGTTAGCACACGCGTTTCAGCGTTGACTCAAAGGAAGATTACCACCTACTCAAGCAGAACAGCGTTTCCTGGACTTCTGGCCCACCACTGGCCATGCTTGCCCCGGCCGGCATGCCAATGCACAGCTTGTGAAGGGAGTGCTATAGGACAAGCACCACTCTCAAATATCTTATTTAACACTGGCATTTTACCTCTCGGAAAAGTGCGGTGGAGGCTACTGCCTCAGTATGGCTTAGTGAGACCTCTTGTGCAAGGCTGTCTATAAATGTCTAGGATGAAGAACGTTTGGGCACTTACAAGCTCAGCCTGTCATGACCTATTGTGATTCATCATGATTTAGTATAATTCCTAGAAATTATTCTTAATACACTCATATATAATTGCTTCACAGAAGGGCTGTTTCTAATCACCTGGCAGAAACAAGTTTCAGGCTAAAGCCAGGGTGTTTTGACTAAACAGGACAGTTAAAATATTCTAAAGTGATTTGCTATGTTTCCATTACATTCTGTAGCTTTTCATGGTGATTTGCCTATTATTTCTCCTTCTGTACTGTAAAACAGACTGAAGATGTATTTTATACATGGGCCAGATTGTTGGTGAGGTTTTTGTTGCTCATCTGATTCACAGCAGCCTGAGTCTGCTGCAGGGTGACAGCAATAATGTCAGGCCATGTGCAAAGCTTTGTTGGCAAATGCTTTGCTTGGTAGCCCAAAGGCTTACATCTTCAGAGCCATTCACTTTACACAGGAGAGTGGGATGGCCTGATGCTTTGAAGGGTCTAGGCTGCTGTCCCTGCAGTTAGGGGAAGAACAGATATCCAAAACAACTTGCCTCTCAGAGCTCATCTTCTTGTATTCTCTCACTGAACCAGAAATGCTTCTAACATTGTCAGAGACTTTCAGAGGATGTTACTCACAGATTTCAGTTTCAGACATGAACGGCTTTCACAAGTGTTTATTTCTTTTATCTTTTTTTTTGCTCTGTTTCTCCCTTCCTGTGAACCCTGGATCAGTTTGGGAAAAAAATAAAGCTGCTACAGCTATGAGAATTACTGCACGTGGCACCACATCCATTAGTTTGATGTTTTACCATGGCATCATTTGAGATGCCTTTACACTACAGATACATTTCATAGAATTACATTTCTAAGCAAAGAAGAAGTCTCTCCCCTCTGTAGATGCAATCAAAGCTCTTTCAAATCATAGAATGTTCCAGGTTGGAAGGGACCTTTGAAAGTCACATGGTCCAACCCCTGTCCAAACCTCACACTCCCCTTTATTTGTACGGCCGTGAATGCCAAGACACTCTTGTAAGAACATTTTTTTGTTTTCTCCAGAAATATCCCATTCCCCTCCCCCCCAATAAAATAACTCCAAGCAAAGTAGGCATAATATTGATACCTCTGTAGTTTTACTAGTAATGTGTTTTTATTGTAACTTTTTGTAATGAACAGAGCATTGGTTTCCTGCTATATATGAAGACAAGATAACAGAACGTTACCCAAGACTGTAGGAAAGTTCCTTGTGAAGGCTGTTAAGTACCTGCAAGCTGATGCCAGTCCGTTGCCCTGTCTCTCTGGCAAGGCAGGTGAGATGGCTTTTCCTGCCCAGAGAAGCACTATTTGGAGGCTCAAGCCAACAAGACCGCTACAGGAGTCTGAAGTGTAGGTTTCCAGGGCTTGAGTTGGGACACTTGAATTCTTTCTTAATTGCTTATAATTAGATATGGACTGGGTTGGAAATTTCCACCATCTGCTGCTTTGAACTTTGCCCACTAGAAGAGAAACCTTGCTCCAAGTGCCTCTTATCACTAATTGTCAATGAGTTTTCACCTTGAAAGCCTTCATTCCGAGTCCTATTGAAAAGTCTTCCTCTGTTCTTATTTAGCTCTCCTGCCTTTATCTCAGTGTGAGTGATATTCAAACGAAACTGGAAGACCCGTCTGGTTTCCTGGAGGCTTTGTCAAAGTGCTGCTGTCACACCGCCAGCTGCAATCGGTCCCAGGGCTGCAACCTACTGTCAGTGCTTCATGGTATGAAGCTGGGTTTAGAAACGCCAGTATGTATTGAAAAAAAAAATTACCTCTTTTAAATTAAAACTTTCCACATAGTTGATCTTTCAGCAAATAATGATCTGAAATGACATGCCTGCTCCCCAAATCTAATTGTTAATTGGTCAATCGACCTCTAACTGACTGGCATATTGCTCTGATCATCTGAAAGCCTTTTGGCATGACTTCCCAGCTCAGGTTAGTTGCTTATACTTGTACAATCTGGTTGCAAAATGTCATCTCTCTGAATCATCAGGGCTGGCGCCAAGCCCTCCGGCATCCGTGGGAAGGGCTCTGTGACAGCTCCTGAGCCTTGGATGGTACCCTGGCTGCCTTGTGCCCAGGCCGCCAGGCTCTGTGCGCTAAGGATGCTGCACCGCGTGCTCCAGCACATGGAGCCAGGTGCCCACGAGACTGCAAATGCTAATTTGTGACGGGAGAGACAGCACCGCCATTTGCTCTGATCTTGAGCGGCATTGCCAGCCCCTTATCAGATTTTAATACAAAACAGGGCCAATTAATTTCTACACCCTTATCTTATCTCACTGATCTTACATGGCCTTTCGAAGTTTTGTTTCTTGTTTCCAGTTCCTGAACACGAGCTGTAACGCAGTCATAGTTCAGAAATCTATAATTCAAACTTCAAGACCGAATGCACTCCCCATGTAGGTCTCTTCATAATTGGTTTTCAGACTGGTCTGTTCTGCGATGTGTAATTGTTAGCAGTTGTAAAAAGATAACTCACATTTTTAAAAGCCTAACGCTTGCTCTGTGCAGATAAAAACTGTGACAAATTATGTTCCAAAAAATCATAAAAGTAGAGAGACATGTTAATAACCAAAGGTGAAGTTTCATCTGGAGGTCAGCAGGAGCTATTAAAGTGGTCAGTAATTCCAGGGTTTGCCAGTAGCGATTTGACCATATCACTTATCTACTCTGGTCCATGCTTAAGCATCTCCCTCAGTGAAAAAATAATCCACTGAGAGTAATACTGGAGGTCAGAGGTAACTATGGAGAAAAAGCAATATTGTCAAAATAAACCAGGCTTTCAAGTACAGAGATTCAAATTCCCAGTCCATTAAAATGTTTCGACTTTGACAATTTTACCGCACTCTTTGGACATGTTATTTAAAATATTGCTTTTCATTATGTTCAGATTGAGAAAAAGAAAGAAAAGATCAAGCAGATCATGTTAAAAAGGGTATAAGGTAGGGAATTGCATTTTACATTGTCCTGTGAATATCTGGCAATAAAAGGAAATTTTTAGATCCAGAATTTCAGACACCAAAATGGGGCCAAATAATAAATTTGGATATAATGCCAATTATATGAAGCAGGAACTAGAATTACAAAACATTGCTGCTGCCTCAACTGGCTGAGAGAATCCCTCCTCCCCAGGCAGCGTGCTTGCTGGGTGGCACTGAAATGAGAGGAAGAGCCTAGATTTGCGTCTTTTAGAACTGAAATCCACCTCTAGGTGATCAGGAGATTAATGATCTTATTGATGTCTGCATGAGGGTTTCCATCAACTTCAAAAGCGCAGCAGAATCCATGCCTGTGTATAGTGCTGTGAGAATGTGGCTGCGAGGCTGGGGTTCAGGAAAGCCGTGTTCAGCTCCTGGTTGCAACTCGGGTACCCTGTGTTAGACTAGGATTGTTGCTCGAAGGCATGGACCTGAACCTTGGGGAAGAAGTGGTATTTTTTCTTTCCTCTACCTGCCTTGTCTGCAAGCAATAGGGTCCAGGTGAGCTTGCACTGTGTACACACCACCCAGAGTATCAAAGTTTGTAGCTTCTGACCTTTACTGTTTTATTAACTCCTAACTTTATCCACATTCTCTAAAAATGCCCTCTATGCATTTAAATATAAATGATTACTGTGAGTAAGCTTGTACCATCAACATTTTTTGACACAAAATAGTCACTGAGCAAGATACCGGTTATCTGCATGTTTTAAGGTACAATAAATTTGTTTGTGTTCTGCACATCTTACGAGGTGTATGCCAGGGTATTTTGGTATATTCTGTGAAGTATATTTTAGTACAGTTGTTTTTTTTCCAAAGAAACTTCCTGTGGTTAAATGATGCTTTGATATGTCTTAAAGAGCAAGTGTTCACAAGCATTTACATAATGCATATTTCTTTATCTAAAAGCTTGGGATAGCTCTGTTAAATATAGATTATAGCTGGATTATTTATATGTTCAGAACAGGTTCTCTCACTTACATGTAAGACTGCAGCTGTTCAATGCTGCAGGTGTTTATCCTACATATTCAACGTACTTAGAATTCAACACAAAAGTTTACAAAGCTTAATTTACAGTCCAACGAGGAAACATGTAGTGAGGCATGTCATGAAAAGATCCTGTTTACTTCTGTGGCATTTCAAATTCTCTCATTTTCTGATACTTGAGGCAATTCAATAATACTATTGATTCACACCAGTTCTGTAGCATTGCTTTTTGCAATGCGATCCTGCGAAGGTGAAACTGCACATCTGCATACACCTGAAACTTGCAGCAATTTGAAGTTGAACCTGTCTTGTGTTTAGACAGATGCTACCCAGGTGCCGTCGTTGGGAAATTTAGGTACCTGATATGACCCATACAATACACAAGTGGTGTAGGCTGTGTGCCATACATAGTACATAGCAAATATAAACGATAAGTTTAAAATTCCAAAGCTTTTCTACTTCCCAGGTTTTTCTGTTTTTGTGATGGGGGTATAAAAACGCTGAGTTGCAGTGGAAAGGATTAAAAAAAAACCTGTTGATTTTCCCATAGCTTTTTGAGGATCCATTTGTCTTTTCAGAGAAGATGCAAGACAACCTGTTTCTCTTAGGGAAGAGGAAAATAAGATGAGTGCTGCAAACCTGGTAAGACCAGACCCATTGTAATGGCAAAAGTAAAAAGAAGTCCCTGTGTTTCAAAACACAGATGAGGGACCCCAGCCTGAACCTTAGGACCAGTGTTTGGGTGCTTGTTCCTCAGCTAATACCTAAGCTATCCAAGCTGTACCCCAAATCTGGAAAAGAGAGCCCACAGTCTCGCCAGAACAGGCTTTCTCATCAGCTGACAGCTATTTTCTCATAGTGATTGCTGGGAAAACTACCCAGCAACTACCTAGAGGAAGAGCAACACCTTGATGCTGTTTTGGTCCTTACACTGTAATCCAGAGAAAAATCAAAGTACAAGAGGCCCTTCAGCCTCTTCAAGAAGGTTTGAATCTGCTTGGGACCTCAGCTTGGGGAAATGTTTCTGCAGGAATAGATTCAACAGCACCTGAATTGAAAGTTAAAGCAATGTACTTTTGAAAAAATTCATAGCAGTAAAAAGTTCAGCTAAAGAATGGTGATTTAAATTTCCCCTCTCTGTTTGCTTAGTTCCCTTTTTTTCTTTTTCCTATTCTGGTTTTCTCTATTTTTTTTTCCTGTCCCTTTGCAAGAGGGTTACTGAGCTACGGTAACATCCACTGGTGACAGTAATGGCAGTTTTAATGGCTTCTCTTAGCTAACCATTATCAGGCAACTCAGCACACCAAGTGGAAGAGACGATATTGCTTTAACACCCCTCTGATTTCCTTCCTCCCAGGGGGCAAATGCTCTGCAGAGAAACCTCCACACTACTGACCACAATTGCTGTAATTTGTTAG
Organism: Buceros rhinoceros silvestris; assembly: GCF_000710305.1. Taxonomy (NCBI): domain Eukaryota; kingdom Metazoa; phylum Chordata; class Aves; order Bucerotiformes; family Bucerotidae; genus Buceros; species Buceros rhinoceros. The sequence continues at coordinate 28,651 of NW_010391347.1, read as the reverse complement.
TCTAATGGGAAAAAATACACAGCCTTTCAAAACTGGAAGCATAAAATAATATTGTGTGATACTTTACATAAATGGTGCTTTTACTTGGAAGTGCCTCTGGTTGATTTGAGTTCTTCCCTTGGAGGGCCTTGATAACCTGGATTAACTCTCCCCGGTAAGAAAAGCACTTATTAATAAATTATACATCTGCAGTTGTTGCCTTTAAAAAAAAAAGTTTAAAAGGTTGTGGAAGGTGGCATTTTGTATGAGAAGCAAAGACGCAGGCTGAAGAATCATTTAGCAGTTAAACTTGAATTACTCTAGAAATAAGCACGTGAGCGTCTGCAATTCTTGAACTTAAACTGTCTGAATAAAGGGGAAGTTTGGGTTTTACGTCATTTATCCTCTAGAAAAATTACATGATGGCAAGTGTCTCTGCAGCTCTGCTCTGACACAGGGAACTGCAGCGTTTGTGAGGGGTAGCATAGCTGGGAGGGTCTGAGCAGCATCCTGACCCACTGTAATGTCAGAGTTCAGTATTAGTAGGCATCCAAATCTGATCTGTGTTTCTAAAACAAGTGTTTAAGTTTCCAAGGCCAGAATCTGATGTTCTGCAGGGTTTCTATAAACTGCTGGGGTGGGGGGAGCAAGCCCTATACAGGCTTTTGCAACCATACACCCCTAAGTCATATAGAAACAGGCCAGTAACACCTAGTCCATATGCTGTGGATGTGATGTAATTTTCTTTTGTTCTGTCAGCTACTTGCATGTAATCTTCCCTGTGCCTTGCAATTCCAACACTTCCCTGACCAGGGCAGCATCCAGGTGTCATGTCCAGGGGAAGTCCCCACAGCTATCTCCAAAGCCGTGCTCAAACTTTGACCTCTCTGACCCTCCGGTTTTAGTTAGGGAGTTCATTTAGCTGCAAGATGGATCCTCAAAAAAGCTGTGATTTGCTGATTCAGCATTTAGTGGACTTTCAGTTCTCTGATTTGTTATGAGGAAGTGTTAAGGTAGCAGAACTGCTCTAATTAGGAACAGCAAAATTACTGTAGCTGGCTGCAGAAGAAGGCTTGCCGTGGACTCCTAAAGTTGCTTTTTCACACAATTCCTTAGTAACTCTATATAACAGGCATGTTTTCTATGGAAACACCACAATTTATTTCTCAGGGCTCTTGTTGATAGTGGATCCCAGGGCGCTGGGAAGCAGGATGCTGCTGCCTTTTCCCCAGCCCGGCTGGCAGCAGGTAGCACTGCAGTTCAAAGGCATTGCTGTAGAGGGCTTGCACATCACACCGCTCAGGGATTCTCAGAGGGGGGGTGGCAAGGCACTGGGAGCAAGAAGGCCCAGCTGAAGGAAAAAAAAAGAATCAATCTTTCCCTTATAGCTGATCAATATTAATAACAAAGATGAGTGGCTGAACAGGATACATGTTTTATTATGAGAGGGAAAATGAGAGAAATAAAAACTGAGGTGAAATACCTCTGCTGCTAATCAGACAATAAGATCTAAAGTTTAATAGCTGCAGAATGGTCACAGGACTATTGTAACTGCCTGCAGTTGTTTGAACAAGAGTCTTGAGTTTGCATGTTTGAGTTATTGGACACTCTCTCCGCCGTTAAAGGCTTTGATGGAAGATGTACTTAAGGTCTAAAATGAGCGGAGGAAGCAGAGGAACAAGCAAGCACTGCTGCAGAAGATGCCTGAAAGATAGATTATGTGGTGTTATATGGTGTTTGATGCCTTAACTGGAAAATGTGTAACTGAGCCAAACACGAGTTAGACTAGTGAGTCGCAAGCTCTTTGCAACTTCCCAAGCTTGCTCCGGGTTCGTGTGTTTCAAAGTTCAAACAGTGCTTATACACTTTGTGCTTAAAAACAAGCTGAATAGAAAAGATGTTTCATCTAAGGCAGGAGGCTCTTCTGCTCTGGTTGGAGGCTTTTCACAGGCTGGGCAAGAAGAGAGGCAGAGAAACTTTCTGTGGTTCCTGCTAGAAACTTACCTCCAGCTTTCCGTGGGGGACTGGTCAGAGGAGCAAATAAAAAAAGAAAAGAAAATCCCTCTTGCAACTTGAAGGCCATAAACCTGAGCATAAATTTAGAGGCTAAATAGTTGCTTTTAAGTCTGAAAGTTAATAACAATAAAAAAATAAATCAGATGATCCACTTCTTAGAAATCCTTGTTACTAGGACATCTTGTTTCGAGTTCTTCTCTCTCAAGAGTTCATTTCTCTCAAATTATATTTACCCAGAGTAACCTCCATGTCAAACACACTTATCTCTGCTTTATATCAGCCTTAAGGATTAGGAGTATGGATCTGTTTTCCAGACTGACCGTCTGACTTACTGACCTGAGCTTGTTCACTTGCAAAGCAGCACATGATGCCATTCTTGTCAAAACCACAATTAGTCAAAACCCTTTACAGGAAACATGAGCCCAATAAGGAGGGATAAAATAGGAAATCACGTGTTTCATACATGAAACTTGTGTACCTTCATGATACATTCAAGTATTGTGCTGCTACTTGCTGCAATTAGGTCAATGAAGCAAGCGATGAACAGATTGATGTTTTTAAGACATTTTTCATCTTCAAAACAGTTTCAACTATTTAAAAACAATTTTTCACTTCACCCTTGGAGGAAACATAAATATTATTGTCCAAGATGCAGCTGAATGGTCTCTTTGCTCATAAAGTGTCCTAGAGTCTCTTGGATGGGTGTGTTAAGTGCCATGGGAGCAGGCTGGATTGGCACCAGGTGTGGTGTCCCCACTCACTGTTTCCACTCCATCAGCAGAGCTGGGACCTCGTTATTCCTGCTTTCCATCCTGGGCACCTCCAGGAGTCTGCTTCTTGAATTTTTGACTAGCCTAACAGACCAGTCATGGGAATTAACTGCTAACTGGCTTTGGAGCGTAATGGTTTTACAAGCCCCTCCATTTTCCAGTGTGTGTCCTGTACCCAAGGAGACCACAGGGGTTTACTGCCCGTGACCTCAGTGCCCCAGCCACCTGACACAATGTCTTACAGCAGCCCACATTTATCAAGCTTGGAAATGGAGTCACAGCCCAAAGCAGATGACTCCTTTTAGCACATATGTTGCTGGAATTGGTTAAAGTATCTCCAGGAGTATTAGAACTGATTTTTTGTTGTTGTTATTGGTATTCTACAAACACAGTAAAATAACAGTTACAGAGCAATTGCTGAAGCTAAGTGTTTGCACAGAAAAATAATAGTTTAAAAAAACTTGAGGACCATTCACATTGAGACGAACATGAGAGAAATATTGACACTTAAATAACACAACTGGAGACAGACTCTTCTCTCTTGTGCTCATGAGTCTTCCATCACGGTGCTCATAAAAGCGAGAAAGGGTTGATATGTCAGTGTCTCCATGGGGGAATGCTTAGTGCTGGCATGGCACCCACCAGTGCAGCATCTCAGGTTTACCCTGGGCAGGTTCCTCAGCCAGAGCTGATTTCCTTTTCCCAGTCTGTATAGCAGTATAATTTGTAATCACAGCAGCTAAAAAAAACCAGCTCAGGAAGGAGTGGAATGAGTGGCGTGTGTCTTATAGCTGGCGTCTAATATAGCATGAATTTCTGTTGGAGCTTTCTTTGCCGCTGAATATTCATAATCCCAAACCTCCCATTAGACAGGGGCAGTTTGAGAGTCTCCATGATACTTTGCCATATGCTTTCAACATCAGAACTACTTGGTATCTCTGAGCTCTGTACTTTCCTGATGAATTTGTTGTAATATTGTTTCCAAGATCAAAATAGATGACTGCTAGAAAGCATGCATAGATTATTTGTTCTTGTATGTATTCAGACTTGGAATTTTCTCAGCTGACAGGAGAAAAAGATAGTACATAAACCAGGCAGGTATAGTTTTCTCTGTTTTAAAATACTCCTATCTAAAATTAGCTCATTTGGATGAGAGATTTTGGCTGAAAGATTTTAGGTGAGTGGTGCCAGGGGAGGGTTACTGCTGTTCCTCTGGCACTGATGTTCGGACAGAGACAATCTTCTGCAAAACCGAGGTGAAATGGCAGATCCATTTGACTTGCCGTGTCTCTGCAATGCAGAAAATTAGACAAGGCATAATGGAATATTTCCTTTTGAACAGTACTAGAATTTGGTTTTTTGACCTAGTCGACAGAGCTGGCTGAGACTGGACGGTACCTTTGAGACTGCAGCATGGACTCAAGTATTTTTCCTGAATATTTTTCAGGTGGAGTATGACTCCACGCTCATGCCAAGCTTTTCCAACTCAGTTTGCAGAACTGTTTCAAAGCTGCCTGGAATATCTTTGAACCTCTTATCGGGATGTGCGCAATCTGAGAGGCTGGCTCTGTTTTAAATAGAAGAGTAAAATCGTTTAACGGGAGCAAAATCAGGACGTTCTTTTTATTATTATTTAGCCAGTGCCTGACTGATATATGTGAGTGGACTTGGGATCAAGTTCGTTGTTAAATTTGCGCTAGTTCATCCAAAATTTGCCAGCACTCCCAGCCCTGTGGCTGTCATTGACTAACCTTTGAATGAAACACATGGGCAAAGAATCAAACCCACTACTGCATTTTACTTCTAACTGTAATACCTTACATCTCCTCTCACCCAAATAGATACTTTGAGGCTTTGCTGCTTCAAGTAAAAAATTAATGAAAGCAGCCTCAGCACTCACAAGTAGCCACACAAAGATGACCTGGTGAGCGGAGAAAGGGTAATATTGAGGAAAAAGACTGACTTCTGAGCTAGTTTCAGTATGACTTGTCTTTATAAAGGTAAAGTCATTTCATGTCAATTATGACAAAAATAACCTGGATAACAGATGTCTTTGCCTCTGCTGTGATTCCACTGTGCTGGGATTTGGAGTCTGTCTGTAAATGTGTAGGATTGTGAGTACACCCTCCTTAGAGTTACAGACTTAGCATGTTGGATGTTGTGAAATTTATTGCCAGTGCTCCCAGTAAAGCCCCTCCACACCAGACTTGCTGCCAGCTATAATGTTCAATCTCAGTGTCTCCCATCAGATTTTCATGATGCTACTCGGTGCAGCAGGTCACCAGTGCCTGGGCAGTTTTTCCTACCCTTGTTCCCTGTGTGATGTAATCGTTCACAGCAGTGGTAGCCCATGCAATAAAACTGTTTCAGATATCTATTAATATTTTAACATGCTTTTAAGAAAATACAGCCTTTTGTAATTCTGGTCTCAGAACAGACACGTATAATGGTTAATGATATACATTATACTCAGAGCGGCCGTTCTGTAGGTATGTTTTCTTTGTTTGGACTCGCATTTTAACATCTATTATTAAAAAATATTCTTTCAGTTATTTGTTTAGATGCCACGTTGAATTAATCTGATGACCAGAAGAAAACACCTTCTTTCTTTTTCCCAAAAGAAAGACTATGATTAAGACCATGGCTTGCTTTTTTACCTCCAAGCCCGGACTTCCACCCTATGGTATCCAGCTCTTGCCAAGTGCAGCAGGACTATGGGCGTGTGTCTACAGTCCGCAATAATATGTTAGCTCACACCGATGACAAAAGTTGATAGGTTTCTATTAACAAGAGGGTTTACAAGTGTTTTGTAAAGTCTGTATCTAGCAGAATGGTTCATGGCCATGCATCTGCCACGCACAGGGTGCCCATTCAGAGCCACCCACCCCGAGCAGTGTGGATTGATGCGCATCATAACTAAGGTGTTATAGGGGGAAGTTATCTTCCATGGTTGAGAAGTTGTAGCCATACAAAGGAGAGCATGCAGTATGCTAATAGGAATCTATAAATTAATCTGCATATAACACCCTGCTAACACTTAGATTTTATAGGTATCGTGAGCTGAAAGCTTTACCAGTCATTCATCCTTTATTGTGTTCATTATGGGAATATGACATCTCGATACCAAATATCTGCACATATAATAAAACACTTCAGTGAATTAACTGGATGACTGGTACAGTATTTCTCTTTTCCACTAATCAAAAATTTAGGATGTATTACTTCTGATGAATCCTTAGACATTCCCATATATATAAATTAACTAATTGGCTGTTAATAATGTTCAAGGGATTTAGAACAGTGTATTTTCAGTCTTTTATGAGGTTGATCTTAATCTGCAAGTGTGTATTGGACATCCAGAAAGGATGATGGTGTGTCTGCAATTACTGCTTTAAGGGAATAAAGAAAGTATGTTTTCTGTCACATATGTATTAAAATACTGGCCAAATATTTTCAGTATTTACTGATCAGAGAGATGAAAAAATGAGTGTCCTGGCCACCAGAAATCCCATAAATGCTGATGACACGAACAGATGTCAAGGTCCAGTTGGTTAATCATATCTTCTAGGCAGCACCACTGTGGTGCAGGTTACGTTTGCTGTGAAAGGCTGGGAGATCTCATGCAGCCTGCTGTGAGAAGCTCTCTGACATTGTCCCATATAAAGGAGAAAATTATGGTTGTTCTAATGACAGGCCACCATTAAGGAAACCTTCATATTTTTGTCAATGTCGTGGTATTAATAGCATAAACATTGACTTAGCAAAGTGTGTGGTTAAAGACCTGAACGCAAATGCTCTCGTTCCTTCACCGAGACCTGGGTATTGCATAAATTCTGTGTTGAATGGGATCCCACCAAAGCAAGTTCTTGAAACAAAGCCAAAGTTTGAGTATTTTCCTAGATTGTGACCAGAGTATTCCAGATCAATTCAACATGATGAAATCTTTTATTATTATTATTTTCTTGAGACACTGTGTTTACACCAGTCCTTTATGCTTTTTTGAACGCATTTGCAGTGTGGGTGAGCACTGCTTCCTAAAGGGGACATGCTCTTTCAAGGCAGGTGAAGTGATCAGAGCAAGGAGAAATTGCTTGTCTCTCACGGTGGTGAAAGCTTCAGATTTAACTAAGATTAAATTGATTTAAATTTGTATTGATATTCTATGAATGAAACATCATAGCTTAACTCTCTGAAGTCCTCAAATGAAGGTGAGGTAAAAATGTGGATGTGTTTGTATGTATATCTCTCACCTGCACACATACACATGCACTGAGTGCCAATAATAACACATGCTTTAAACAATATTAACTGCTTCGTGGAGGAGCAGTGAGGATGTAAGCACTTGCTCTTCCTGGAGGCTTGTACTTCATTTTATCTTCTGTTCACTTTGTCTCTCTGTCATTGTCCTGTAGTAGGACAGGCCATATGTGTCCTGTCAGGGAATCGGTCTTTGATATGTTGCTTCTGCTGTTTAGTAAGGCTGTCTGGGTGGAAGCGGCAGTGAGAGGAGACATCAACTTTTCTTAAACTTGAAAACACTAGAAACTGTTTGCTTTCTTATATTTCCTTCTGAGGAAAAGACAGACAGGAAGCCCAGCTTCACAGGACTCTTGATTTAGTGCATACCCTATAGAGAATCAATAGTCAACAGCATCTGCACTCCTCCGACTGCCTTCAGTTGAGTTACAATTTTATGATGGCTAGTAATGCTGACCACCATGTAGCCCAGGGAAGTTCTGTCATTTTCAGAATATTTTGAACCTATTTCCTGTGAACTTTTCTTTTCCTCTATCCGGCCTCTGGTTAAAAAAACCCCAAAGGTATGTTGCCTGTTTTTCACAGAAAATACTTGATGATAAAACCTGGAGGTACAGTGCAGGTTAGAAACAGTCAAACAAAGGTAACTCTTTTTTTTTGCTTATGCTATTTAATATAAAAACATCTCACAATATTACAATCAGTCTTGATTTGGGGGAGGGAGGGAGAAATGAGACCTGGTTCACGCTCTGACCATTTGGGTATGGCAATACTTCAGACCTGCTGAATTTCATTTCCATAAATTGTGTATCTTAATGGGAGACAGGCAGAGTCATCTGCTGTAATCAACCTTTCACTATTTAAAAAGGAATACAAATATGACTAGTATGGTGCAGCACACACTGTAAGTAGAAAAAACATCGTAGTGGAGGGAAAAAATTATCAGGGAGAGGTGCTTTTGAGCCTGTCATGGCTGCTGTGGCTTTTATCCCATATCAGACTGACAGATGAGATAAACACCCCACATTTTAGTCAGATCCTATTGTTTTGTCAGAGTTACTTAAATGTATTTACAATCTCTGAAGCACTTTTTTTTTATAGTAATGGTAGTGAAGCCCTTCCAGAAGGAATAAAGATGATATAACGTACCTCTGTCTTACTAATGGAATGACTTACGTTACAGGGGATACTGTTCTGCTGAGCTCCACTAAAATACATATTTACTAGTCAATCTAGTAGTCGTCTTGGCAGTCAATGCCATGATATCACAGTGCTATATCTTTCAGGAGAACAACAAAGCAAGCAGAAATTCCTTCTCTGGGACCCTTTTTTGTCTTCATTGATACGTCTATATTTAAAAGTGGCCACATCATTAAATGAGAATGAGCCACCTTTACTACGCGGTGTGGTGATCCTATTCCTCTTTGGAATTTCATACAGCAGCGAGAAATAGGGCATGCCAGGTCAAAGTGTTGTAATCATTGGATGAAACTTATCTAGCTGGCGGCCAGTCACAAGTGGGCTCAGTGTTGAGGCCTCTTCTCTTCAACATCTTTATCAATGATCTGGATGAGGAGATCGAGTGTGCTACCCTCAGTCAGTTTGCAGATGATGCCAAGTTAGGCGGGATTGTTGATCTGCCTGAAGGTAGGGAGGCTCTACAGAGCACTCTGGACAGGCTGGATTGATGGGCTGTGGCCAATGGTATGAGGTTCAACAAGGCCAAGAGCTGGGTCCTGCACTTGGGTCACAATAATCCTTTACAACACTACTGGCTTGGGGAAGAGTGGCTGGAAAGGTTGGAAAAGGATCTGGGGGTGCTGGTCAACATGCTCCCACGTACTCCGCACAGTTGAGGCTGTACCTTGAATGCCGTGTCCAGTTTTGGGCCCCTCGCTACAAGAAGGACACCGGGGTGCTGGAGTGTGTCCAGAGAAGGGTAGTGAAGCTGCTGAAGGGTCTAGAGCACAAATCCTGAGAGAAGCAGCTGAGGGAACTGGGGTTGTTTAGTCTGGAGAAAAGAAGTCTGAAGGGAGATCTTATCGCTCTCTGCAACTACCTGAAAGGAGGTTGTAGTGAGATGGGGGTTGGTCTCTGTTCCCAAGTAAAAAGCAACAGGACAAGAGCAAATGGCCTCATGTTGCACCAGGGGAGGCTGAGGCTGGATATTAGGAAAAATGTCTTCCCTGAAACGGCCTTAAAGTGTTTAGTCTGGAGAAAAGAAGTCTGAAGGGAGATCTTATCGCTCTCTGCAACTACCTGAAAGGAGGTTGTAGTGAGATGGGGGTTGGTCTCTGTTCCCAAGTAAAAAGCAACAGGACAAGAGCAAATGGCCTCATGTTGCACCAGGGGAGGCTGAGGCTGGATATTAGGAAAAATGTCTTCCCTGAAACGGCCTTAAAGTCCTGGAACAGGCTGTCCAGGGCAGTGGTGGAGTCCCCATCTGGGGATATTTTAAATGTGTGTAGATGTGGTGCTGAGGGTCATGGCTTAGTGGTGAGTTAACAGTTGGACTTGATGACCTTAAAGGTCTCTTCTATCCAAAATGATTCTATGCTGGTGCCCGGTTAGCTTAGCCAGGGCTGCTCCCTGTGGCATCGGGACAGGCGAATAACAGGAGGACTGATGAACAGTTTTGAATGAACTGGAGAGATTCCTTGGTATTCATACAGATATTCCATGCAACATTTTATTTTTTATTCATTGCAAAAGCAATCACAAGATAATGTTATTCCCTGAGGAATAATGATGGTGACTGGGAGTCACATACCTGGATTCCAGTTTCTGCTGGGGTTCCTTGTCTTTTCCTACTCTGAGGAACTTTATTCCCTTTTTCCATTACAGCCAAAAGTTCAGGAGAAAAGTTATGCAAACTTGAAAGTTTGCAGGAAAAGAAAAAAAAAGCCAACTTTGAGGTTTCTGAGAGCTCATCTCAGTGTCTAGCACTCCTATAAATGTGATCCTCATCCTTGTACTAGAAAATTAGTCCAGATGTGAGACAGTTTCTGCCTACTCATATCCCTTGGGAAGAGATTCAGTTCAAAAATGTCTTCCTTATCAGCATTGCACTGAAAAACAACAAAACCAGATAAAACCTCAAACACACAAAAGCAGCTATGAAAAGCTTTGAAACCACGTTACTGTGGTCAGCTGTTGAACCAGGAGATCATCACACCACAGATTAAGCAGAGGGCCATTGTGACCTGAATTTTCGCAGTGAGCCACCACAAAGTTATTTAGCACCAGTGTTCCTGTAATGGTGACACACTGGGGGAAATCGAGTGCTTGGTGGAGGTTCGATTCATGCTCCTGCTCTGTGTTTCGCTGGCAGGAGTGTGTGGGGCTGAAGCACAAACTGCTTCACCACCCTCCAGGGTATTTACCTCTGTTATGAGCCTCTATCTTGGAATAAAGACAGGAAAAAAGAGGTGTAAAGGCTTGAGGACAGGGTCTGCATAGCAGGCAGCAGGGAGGAGCGCAGTGGGTTGTGGGCATGATGTGTTCCCTCCTGCTGTGGTTACAGTGCCGTATTTTGATTTATTTGTGGCTGCCACTGTGACTGCTTTAGCAGTGTAGTTAGTAACGTGAATGTCCCTGTCAAGAACACACATGACAAACCATTAATAAGGAGGTGACTTGATAGGAGGACGAGCGAGCAGACCAAGAATATCACAGGCAAGCACTGTGCAGAGAGCACTCAGGTTTGGAAGGGAGATAGAGCTTTCGACAGGGAGATGATGGGATTAAAAAATCTTAATTTTGGCTTCAGCAGCTCTGATAGGTCTTCACTGCTCATTTACCAGGGCAAAAAGGTGTCATGGTACACTTCTGGGGCATCGGATGGTCCTGCAGACACTGCAGTTTAGGTAACTGGTTACGTATGAGAAACCAAGAGTTTATCCACCACCCTAGGTGTCCTTTTCCAACACACTGGTGTTTGCCTGGAACAGGAAGCTTTATCCCTTTTTGGGATAAGGGGATGTATTTCGGGAATCTATACGGATTGCAATTACACAATTTGATCTTGATATATCTGCTACAAGAATGAGTATCTTTATTCAATGAAAAACTTAATATTTTCCAGAAACCAAAACACTCCTCTTTTGTACCTGTGTAACCTGTGATTTGTTTTGTCAGTTACCTTAGGGTGCTGCCAGCTGTGAAAAAAGCTATTGCATGTCCCTGCCATTCAGTGTGGGTGAAATGGTCTTTGCAGATGAAGCATGTGAATATCAGTTTGCTACATATATAAAGAGCTTTTGGGTACTTTGGCATGAAAGGTCCCATAGTAGTGAGAGATATTGTTACTATTAAAACATTTTATCCTATTTTAGTATGATGGTTTATGGAGTTTTAAAGTACTTTTCATGGCAAGCATATATATTATCATCACCATCAGAAACAGATCAAAATAAATACAAGAGAGTTTTGAGAGTTTTCAGAAGAACTCTCTGGCGAAATTTGTCCCCTATTGTGTGTGTTCTAAACTTAGAGTAAGTGTGTTTAAATTAGAGACAAATCCTCCGTTTTTTGTAGATTAGGTTACTGTACTTTGAATGAAATTATGCCTGTTTGACATCTGAGTAGGAGTGAAGTAGGTTTTGGACCTCAAAGTTGATTTGAAAACAGTTTTGTCCGTCTCCAGTGTTGCTACATACGAACTCCTACAATCTAGTTTATCACTCTGTAAAAGTCTTATCAGTATAAGGAAAAAATAAAATCAGTAGGATAAATACCAGTGAGAATGTGCTTCAGAGGGAATTTCAGCATCTGCTGAAAGCTGGGTAGAAGCGGTGTCTGGATGCTACAGCCAGTACAGGGGGAAACATTAGCAATAGTTCGTGTATGATTGACCACATCTAGTCATCATCCCCTGTGAAGATGAGAACGAACAAGCATGATATGTCTCCATAGCCTTGTCCTAGAGAGGACTGTTTATAAAGGAGCTGATGTGAATTGTATTTTCATTGGGGTTTTTTTTTTTCAAACTAATTTAAAAGGACAAGCTGGTGCTCTTTCATGTCTAGCCAGAAGTCTATACATGGATTTTGGGACGTGCTGGGAAAACCCTCCACGTGAAGCTTTTTTCATCCTTGCAGAAACAGATCAGTTTTGTAAAGACGAGAGAAGAGCATCATCCTTTGCAAAGGCCAGTCTTTAATTTCATAATGTCGTCTAAATATTTCTATAGAAAACTTACACAAATCTTAGTAAATCTTTTCCTGTCGTATATTTGCACCACTTTGTTACTACTCTTAGCTAAAATTATACATTAAAATAAGACTGTGTTAATGATACAGTGCTGGGGAAATATATCTCAATCTAGTGGTGAATAAATCCATTGTACATGGAAAAATGAATTGACCCCTTGACAGAAAAGTAAATTAAAATGAAAGCCAAAAATCAGCAAGTTAATGAATAATTTAAATTACAATTTCTCCTCCCCCCAATGGCTCTTCATCTCTTCACACCCATTCTCTAGAAATCATAGTAAAATTAATAGAACTTGTTCTCAGTCAGGCCTATAGGTGATACTGAGCAGGCAGCAACGTGTATCAAAAACCCCGTGATACACTATAAAAACCCCATCCCTACAAAAAGGTGACATAGTCCTTTAAAAATAGCTCTTCCAATCCATTGTGCAAAGACACTGACAAGGATTGACAGCTTTTAGAAAGGTGTAATGTTCCCAAGCCAACTGCTAGCACAGCTCAACAAGATAAAGATCAGTAATTCGATCCAGAGGAGAAGGCTAAATGTTAGAGGTTAAGCTGCTATGTTCCTACTACTAATCAAGCTTCAACACCTTATTTTAGTATCATCAGACCTCAATAAGGAAATTGTGAATTATTAAAGCTCCAGCATCCTGGTACACATTGATGCTCTTCTGAGAAGCTGTAGCTTAAAACATGCTGGCTGTCTTCTTAATTGACATGTGCTGGATCTTTCTGACTAGGTCCTGATGTGCTATTTTTTCTCTCTTTTGCTTGAATACTGATAATTTAAGGTTAAGATACTTTTAAGGTGCAGTATGCTGCTCTAATGAGGACTTAATGGAGTGGAACAGTGATCGTTTGTACAAACTATACTGGACAGACACCTACTGCATATCAAAATCTAGGCACTACAGATCTTGACATCAAGTCTACTTTTGTCCCAGCCTCCATCAGCAGATTTTTTTAACCTGGTTTCCTAATGAAATAAGGCTCAGGTGGCAGCGCTCTCCACCAGCTTTCTTCTCCCCTGATGCTTTCAAACCCTTTGGCAAGTGTCAGCCAAACCTGACTGATGGTAAAGTCCTACATGGGAAAATCAGGGCAAGGAGCAAGATCCTCAGCAGCTACTTCCTCTGCCAGGAGGCAGCCAGCACGTATGTGCAGGCTGAGCCGAGCACTGGGATGGCACTGAGGGGTGGGGAACTTCTTTCTCTGAAGAAAATTTTCCTTCCTCTAAAAGAAGGGTTAACCTGAGAAACATGATTTTGGATGCTGCAGAAGCTGTTATTGTTCATGCAGGAGTGAGAAAAGAGCTTAAGTTAGTCAGACTTGATAAATCCTTTCAAAAATTTACTACAGTGAAAGCGCTTTGATTTATTTCAGTGGATGTTGCCTCTATGTATATTATAACATATGTTCTGAGGGTCAAACTAAGCTTTGATTTTCCACAAATTGTCCCATTCGAAGAAGACAAAGAAGGTCAAGTTTCCAGGTTAGTTTTGGATAGGAAAGGGGATGCACAGGAAAAATAGCACTGTCATTCAGACACTTCGTCTGAACCAGTGAGATGTCCTGTTAGCAGGGACAGTTTTCAAACTGCCTCTCGACTTTCTGCGCTGTGCTCAGGTCGTTGAACAAGTCAAATTATAAACAGTCAAATTTTCAATGAACGTTAGGATGAGTATCTTCTTTAACACATCAATGTGAATTCCATGGATGCTCTAATTTATACCGATGATAAATAAGAGTTAATCCAGAATTACACTGAGCAGTGCCCACTAATACGCCTAAAATATCCAGAGTGATCGTTACTAGTCACAACCCTCCAAAGCTATTTCCTGGCATCTGCACTCCCCAGGGGCAGATACCCACAGCATTAGTCAAGCCAGGCACTCCTGCTGCTACTGCATCTCCAAAAAACATTGCTCTTAAAATGAGACATTGATGGTTTTTGCTTTATTTGCAGCCACACTGCCATGATAAACAACCCATGTGTTTTGCCACCAATAAATGGGTTTTTTTCCCCAGATATGGTCGCAGTACCTTTGGTATAAGCACTCAGTGTATTTGTTTTATAATGTTCCTTCCCAGATTTCCAAGTTTAAAGTGACTTTTTGGGGGGCCAATCTTCATTGCTGGGATTTTAGCTTACAAAAAACCCCCATACTGTGATTTCCCAGCTCTGTAAATATAGTTCTTATAACTGCTTGTATTAGTGTTAATTGCATTGTTATGACATCCCATGCATGTAAGAGATGCAAAGAGCAACTCAGCAGAGATGATGTTAAAAAAATCCTGGGAAGTCCACAGTTCTTGCATGGATCAGTGTGTTAGGAACACAGCCTCTTTGTCCTTGCAAGAATCTTCAGTGCACACACACACACGTACACACACACAAAAAAAAAAAAAAAAAAAAAAAAAAAAAAAAAAAAAAAAAAAAAAAAAAAAAAAAAAAAAAAAAAAAAAAATATTATGTCGCACCCCACACACATACACAAACAAAAAAAAAAAAAAAAAAAAAAAAAATCACACAAAATGTTTCCATTTCACAAATGAGTCCTCCTGGCATTTTCTGTTCGTTCCTCTAAAATTACTGACAACTATACACATTTCTGTAATATTACTTCAATCTGCATCACTAGGAAAATGTAAGGGCTTATTAAAGAGATTTATTCTTTCAGTCTTCAAGGTGTAAAGCAGTTTCTTACAAATGTGCTCCATCAGTTTGATACGAGGCTGTTTGTGGGAAGGGGGCTCTGGTTTAAAAGGGGTGTTAAGTGAACTGCGTTTACTGCATTCCCAGGGAGGCAAGCAGGAGGCACTGGGGCAAATCCCATCAGCAGCACATTTGCCATTTAATTCGTTAACACATGCAGAGGGTTTAGACACACCTTGTAACTCCACAGCAACCTGGATACTCGGGCTCTTTAGTGCGGCATCATCAATCTACTGTTGTCACTTTTGACCTGTACATGAATCAACCCAGAAGCTACCTCTGATGGTAGCTAAAGCAGAGGGCTTTGGCTTTCATAATCAAGAACAAGAGTCATCTCATTTCTGGTTGCTTAAATTTCCCAGATTTTATTTTCTATTTATTTTAAAGATTTAAAAAAAGAGAAGGGAATATCAAGCAGAGCATGATTTCCAAGAAAGGACAGTCATTTCTCTTCCAGTAAGTGGAAGACCCATTATATTGACAATGCCACTGAGAAATTAGTGTAACTCAGCAGAAGGAATGTTAGCAATATTGGTCCTGAAATGTCAGCTTGTTATGCATAGGAGAAACACTGTTTTTGTACAGTGATTCTCCTCCTCCTTCTGCCATCACAGGGAAAGCAATGTAAAAAATTAAATATGTGTATATATAGCTGCCAAGGATCTCTCAGCCTTTCTGAATTAAATGAATTTTGTATATTTTTCATGTTTTATTTGAAATCTAGAATGTATTCTACATTGGGAATCTGTGGGAGAGCTGAAGTCAGTAATTTAGCAGGCTGAAAAATGCACTGTAACTAGAGATGCTGATGGTGAACAAGCTCCAGCATCCAGTCACCAAGCAGAAGCTGCAGGCAGTTCGCAACCGAGTGGTGTAATGGTGGCCTGAAACATGCTCCAGCATGTGTCTAGAACCCGTGAACCTTCTTAGCAGGTTGGAAATTTGCACCAGCAGCGTGCCCAGGGCAGCCTGTTCTGGCTGCATGTACTGCACAGTGCCTGATTCTTCTGACAGGGATGATTTAAAACTGTTTTCCCTTTATTAAATGGTTCAACCTCTTTTATTTAAACTCCTGGAGTTCGTAAAGCAGAACGAGATTATCTTGACTACACTGCAACATAGAAATTTTATCCCTGCAGACACTTAACGTTTTAGTCTGCATTCCCTGTCGCCACAGGCAGGAGGTAACTATGACTCCTGCCATTGCTGCCCACATCCCAGCCCCATTTTTTTTTTCTCCCAAAGCGACTTTTGGAGCTGTTCCAGACAACAGCCATCAGCTTGGACAAATCGCAGGAGGGTGGGTTTTTGTACATAGCACGTAAATCTGTTTGTCAGCTCCGTGTCTGTACTCAATTCTCTCCAGAACTGCCTACCAGTAAAGCCATGTGTGCTTGCGTGCGTGTGTGTATAAATGATGGTGGTTTTAAATCCTGTTCCTAACTGCAGGTTTGCCAAGCAGGTGAGTATTGTAGCTCAGAGAGGGTGGTCAATAGAGAATAACCTTGAGTGGAAATCATCAGCAAACCCATCTGGGTGGGGAAACGCAGTAATTTTCCCAGAGTTATGCCTTAAGAATTTCCTTAAATGTCCTATGCTTGGACATGATGGCATTGCAGGAGCAAGCTGAAAATTATCAAAAGATGAAGCTCTCCTGGTCTTCTCATGAGCTTACTTAGCCCAGTGGTGGTGTGGAGAGAAGGAACGGGCAAGGTCCAGGGGGTAAGTTCCCCTGTGTCTTCCCAGCACTAACAGTGATAGCATTTTCAAAAGAAGCAGCTTTCTCTCCTTCTTTAAAAGCAAACTCTGCTCTGGTTGCATCTCTTTTCTGGGCGTGCAGAGCTGTAACGTGAGGAAGCTCAGCCTGGGAAATAGACTGACTTGAGCTCTTTCCAAATAATGCAGGGAAAGCTGGTAGCGGCAACATGACACTGTCAACAAATTGACAATTCACATTCCCTCATGTGGTGTCAAACAGACACTGCTGCACTTTCCTGTACTCGGTCCAAAAGGGTCCCGCTAGGCTGCGGCAGCAAAGAGGAGTTTCACCGTGGAAAAGCTGGCAATTGCAGAGCAGCTGCCAGCTTCAGCAAACAGCACGGACACCGGGAAGTGTTTCTGTTTGTTCAGCTCACAGGGTCTTAACAAAATATTAATAGGACCTATAAAACAGCAGGCGTCTCTGGCTGCCTCAGCAACCCCCTGCAAATGCAGCTCACCTGTTTGAAAAAGGAATTTGGGGATGTTGCTGGGTGGGATGGGTCCTTGCTCTGCTCTTCCCAGGGCTTTGATGTAGAAAGGAATCTGTTTTGGTTAGGGTAGCCTTGGAAAATGGCTGCATTTGGGGTGTGCAAAGCCACGGAGGAGAGGTTAATCAATCTCTCCTGGTGATACTGGCAGAGCAGAATCAGAGCTACGGTTAAAAAAAAGTCTCCTATCTTATACTCAGAGCCTTTCCCCACCTTCCTGAGAGTCATTGCACTTTGCAGGGTTCTCAGAATTTTCAAATTCAGACATGGGAGCTGCCCACATGTTTTGGAAGCAGTATGAGTGTGCCTTGGCCACATACCTCCTGTGAGCAGGCAAAGCTTTCACAACCTGATGCAATTAAAAATGGGGATTGGTTTGAAAGTATCACCACTAAAAGTAAGAAAATACTTCTCCTGCCAGTGCCTTGTATAACCCTGAGGCTCCTCAGCCATCAGTTCATGGGGCAGATTCTCCAGGAGAATTAAGGTGATTGCAGCCTCTTTTATGGAGCTCTGAGTCTCATAATGGAGGCAAGCTTGGCTCCTGAAATGGATGGTCTAATTTTCCA
Organism: Buceros rhinoceros silvestris; assembly: GCF_000710305.1. Lineage (NCBI taxonomy): Eukaryota > Metazoa > Chordata > Aves > Bucerotiformes > Bucerotidae > Buceros > Buceros rhinoceros. The sequence goes on along the minus strand of NW_010391347.1, from coordinate 10,879 downwards.
AAGATACAGAGCAGTACTTTACGCATACCCTTTTGATACATCAGCTGCTCCTTGTTTCCGAAAGCCAGGCCAAATTTAGAAATCTAACTCAACACTTCAATTGTTAAAAAGCTTGGCCTTTCTTTCTTTGCTCAGAAACAAATTTGTACCATTACAGCTGCATTCATCATACCCCTTTCCCATTTGTTTTCTACCAATGTTCAACCAGAGGAGTTTCACGGAGGAAGTGAAACACAAGAGCAGTCACCAGTGGTGATGATCTGTCCCTGATGCCTGATTCAGTGAATTGAACTCATCCATTCAGAGAACAGAAACATTCAATAAGACATGTGGGCCCATCTTTTCAGGTATTTAGGTCCTTAACTATTAATGTTTCCAGTGGTTGCTAGTGTTCAGGCACTTTGAAAAGCAGGATCTGCCTGGTCCGTGAAAAACTGCTTGCTCTTGAACATTTGAGCAAACTTTTGTGGAAAAGCTTACCTCTGCACTTACGTTGTGATAAATTATGTGGGTTAGGATTAATTTCAACTAATTTTGGCCCTGGAAAAATCGAGTGTCCCATTTAAGCTACTCACCTGGGCTATCTCTATAGTAAAGGAGAGCAGCATCTCTAGAGGGTGGGCCAGCCCAGCTAATTACAACATCTGCCTTTGGTAGATTTGGTGAGTTGGGTGAGTTGACTTCTCACGGCCTTAACTATAGTTAAACCAGTTTTCTAGGTTTTCTCTGAACACTGTGACTAAGGTGAAATATATCCCTCGCACTGCAAGTACTTTTAGGTAATGAATAATTTCAGGGTATTTCAATTTGCTTGCAGACACTTCAAGAACAGAAAATGAGGTAAAATTAGTCATGTGGTTAATTCATTATGTATAATTCCCCTAGCTAGAATCAGAGCAGAAGCCTGCTCAATAAGTTTAACGTCACGACTCCCATTGACATTTTTACAGTTTGAAGAAAGCAGAAAACTCCCCCAAACTGGTTTTTCACCTAGTCCTGTGAACCAATTTCGAGTCCAAGATTAAAAGTGCTAAGCTTGTTTGAAGGTTTGAACCAGAACTTTTGTTGTTTCTGGCAATGCAGACAGTCTTACTCTTAATGAGCATTGTGAAATATTCAGAAAAGTATGTCAGATCCCATCACAAAGCAGACACACACATGCTCACATTTGAAAACCCATCCTTCCAGAAAGATAGGCTTGTTAAAAAACTTGTGCTTATTTCTGAATGGTGTTGAAATCATTTTGTAAGAGGTAATCTTATCAAGGGAAACCGAAAGAGGAGGCAGAAAACTTTTATCACCAAGCCAACCTCAGCTTTTAAGAGCTGTGCAACCGGTCTGCCTGTTTTGGGAGCTGAAAGTCACTCAACAAAATTTTGCACACGTACACAGTAATTGTCTACAAAATGTGTGTGATGGGCTTGGTACCACGTGGCAACAGTAAAAACCTGTTAGTCACTTGGAAGTATTGGCAGAGCTCTCTCCGCACCCTCTACCTCCCTTCCCTGTACAGGGGGCTTGGCGATCTGACAGCAGATGCTGTGGCTGACCTTCATTCTTGCCATGGACTGATCCACAGTCCTGGGTCCAGCCATATCCCAAATGCAGAGCTGGACATTCAGAGGAGCTCTTGGTCTTCCCTAATTCTGGATAGCTCTTACAAAGGGCAGTTGGGAGCCTCCTGCCCATGTATCTTGTGGCACTGGTGATCCTTCTGTGTGTGGCCAGCAGTTCTCTTTCAGGGTGTTTAAAAATATACCGCAAAACCTCTCTTGATTTTGAACCTGTGTGTCTTCGTTGATGAAGCACCCCCTTGGTCCCTGACCTAAGGTCAATGACTTTAAAGGACATTAACTAGCATTGACTGAGAGATTTGCTAAAGGTCAAGGCTTGAATAATTCAAGCCCCATAAAGATTTCACTAAAGTCGAGGCCCTCTGGGCAAGTACCTAGTTTGTGTGGGCAGGGTGTCCATATGTCCCTGACAAATGGGGATGGTGCTGCTTGTACAAGCGGTCTGGGGAAGCCCTGTATAAGACTTTGTATGTCTCTATCATCTTACATAAGGAGTTACAGGGTGAAGGTGACACAGCCAAAGACAGCGATAAGAGAGGAGGAGGGCTTGGTTGGCAGAAACCTGTGTGCACTCTTCCTGTCCTACTTTTTCAGCTATTATGATCTCTGTGGTTTGCAGGGATGTCCCGCCTCTGCTCAGCATCTTATTGGTAGGAGCCAGGGCATGATGGATAAACTGCATCTTTCTGCAAGTTGTTACCCACTAAATGAAGTCCAGGATGCAGGACACTTTGTTGTTCCTGGTCCCAGCGATGACAACACCCTAAAGTGCAACAGGATTTCATAGCCAGTGTTTACTTGTATTCAGAGCGTGTCTTAATGGGTGTAATATTCTGGCTGGTGGCACCCGGTACCTTTGAAAGAAGCACAGCAATGACTGGAGTGTATATTTTGAGCTCTATACTAAAATCCAGTCTGAAAATAGCACTGAGATGGAGCATATGTGTCTTGGAAGATTTCATCCTCTTCGGAAAAAACTGTTGACTTCAGTGAGTTATAGGCCAGGACTTAAACTTCCAACAGATTCAAACAATGCCAAAAGCACTGTACATTTATTGTATAATTTCTACCTGGGGCTCTCGCACTGGGTCACATCTCTCCCAGCAGCACTGAGTCCTAGAGTAGCCCTAGGGTTCAGGTAGCTGCCAGGCAGGCCTCTGTGGGAGCAGGGAAACAGTGGAGGGCAAGCAAAGAGGATGCTTACCACAGCAGCCTGTGCCTGCTCTGAAATTTTCCCAAATAAATGGAAAAAAAAGTGCTGGTTAGGTCAGGACTGAGTTTTACAGGCACTGAGTCTTGTCCTGCAATCGTGCCTCTACCCATAGGTAGCATCTTTGCATGCTCATCCCCATGAACTGTAGGGCTGAGTCTGACAAACACAACCTGGAGACCTGACAGGATGTCTCCCCTACTTTGTCCGAGCCTGCAGGATTAGGGCAGGTCTGTGAGCAGAGCAGCCTCGTCTGAAGGTGAATGAGGTCTCACCTTGCGCTCATTTGTGCGATGCTAGATGTGAAAGTGGAATATGTCAAGACTTTTTGTCTTTCTTTCGTGGCTGTTGCAGGCGAGCAGCCTTTCTGTGTCCAGAGCTTGCATCTGGCTTTGCTAACTTCGCTGTACAATACAAGCCCAGTCCCACTAACCCATAGAAATAGATCTCCAGGCTTAAATGAGACTGTCTGTATGAGTAAGAGCTACTCAAATGAATAGTTGTTTGCAGTATTTGTCTCTGTTGTTTTAACATTGAGTAATTCAGGAATGACTGTAGATATAACCATATGATGACGATTGTTTCCATGTTTTCATTCAACACTTTTCCAAAAAGCAGGTGATGCTGTCTAAAAAGGGCATTTTACAAATGAACCAGACAGTCATTTGAAATCAGGTCTCCTTTGTTTGCTGTTAAGTACAAAAGCGTATCTCTTTATTTGAAATTTCTCCTTTTTTTTTTTTTTTTTTTCCCTTTGCTGGAGCATAGAAAGAATTCACAGTGCTTTGTGCTGGGGCTGGAGCTAGCTCCAGCACCAGCTGGTAATAAAGCTACAAACGTGGATCTATATGCTTTAAAAATCAAGAGAATTGCCTAGACAATCATTGAAATGGCATTTGTTTCAAATCCGTGTAAAAAAAATATTTTGAAAGTTTGACCTGGTGTTATAGGGACTTTTTTTCAATTCTTCAAAGAGTAATCCCACTTTACTTTTTTTCTTTTTTTTTTTCCCCTTCAGGTTCAACCCCTTTTATCACACTAAAGTGCCAATCAATATTGTGAGATAGATGTTACATCTTAGGTTTTTATAACATTACTTGTCCCAGAAGGGATACTGTATCTTTAAGGAAATGGACCCGATATCCTGTTTCTGAAGGATTAAAACACTTTAAAGAGACAGAAGAGGCTGTAAACCCCTATCATATTCTTATTCTCTCTTCATTATCTTGTCCAGTATCTATCCCTGCTGAGTAAATCTGGTTGTGTGTTTCTCCAAAGTGGTCATAAGAAGAAATTTATTTACTTCTCTTTGCACTGGAGGGGCATTACTGGGTTTCAAGGCTCTCCGAAGTAATAAAGATTTTGCAGTGTGTGCAGAAGGAGCAGAAATTCAGAACTTCTTTTCCCCCTCTGAGGTCGTTTGGCCAGCCTAAAGGGGAGACACTTCTCATTTTCTGACAGGCTTTATTTCCGTAAGATTTTCCAATTAGCAGGAAAAGGTCACACTAATGTTAGTGCTGTGTGGAGGAAGGGGGATCCAGCTATGCAAACAGCGATCTCCTTGAAAGGACAATATAAAAATATTGTATTTTCCTTCATTTCTTAATTAAAAATAGGAAGGGAGGGGTGTGCAAGTGTGCTGGTGTGTGTGCGCGTTTGCTGGCGGGGGAAGGGAGCGCTCCCTCTTGCCTGGGATCAGCACTTTCACTTTGTTTGCGGACCTCACTTTTCTCTGAAACAGCAAATTGCATTCACTCTCCTGCCTATATGTTTGTCCACCTGGGTGGAAAACAGACAGCCCAACAGATTTCCATCCTGCAAGTGCTCTGTGAGAGGGAGTGGCTGGGGCAAGGGGCAGGGAGACGACACACAAAATACAGTTTTCTTTTTGCTCCAAATTAATTCTGAAGAGGAACTTGGGGTGGGTGGTTTGGTTTTTTGGGGGGGATGGTTGGTTTGGGGATTTTTAATCAAACTGAGCTGAAAACAAACAGCACTGACCGCAAGCATTTCCCCCCCAACCCCTCCCCACCGCTCTTTGAGCCCTGCTAGAAGCATCTCTCTGTAGCTTTCCTGGTAGCTTTTGTTTTCTGTGCTGGGTGCGTGTGTGTCCCCATGCACGTGCATACCGAAAACACAAGAACTTTTTCCAATGAGGTGAAGAGCCGGGAGGTGTCAGGACTTGCTCACACTCAGCTTTCAAAGAAGCCTCACATTCTCTCTCCTCGCAGGCAATCATCTGTCTCTATTTTTATAGCCTGGGAACAGCCGTGGCTCTAACTTGTGCTCCTTTCTCCATGGAGGGGTCTTAGCGTTTAAATTTGGCTATGGGCATGGGGAGAGGCAGGTGCACAAGTCTGGAATCTCTCTGCAGGCGTTAAACTGGTCAGCTCCTCCCCAGCACATTTCCTCCTTGAACACATAACTGGCTTTGCAGCTGAGGAGCTGGAAACCATCTCAGGAGTCAATCTGATCTTGAAGGCATTGTGTTAGGAGCAGAGTTCAGCTGCCTGCTGACACTCCTGGGCAGACAGTTGGTGCCATGACTGTTCATGGGAAATTGGAAATCTTTTCACTTTTGACTGTAACTTGCTGAACTACACACACGCACAGATACACGTATATATATGTCTATAGCCACCAGAGAATTATTTCACAGGAAATTAAATATTTGCAGCTCTCCCACACCATTTCATATCTTGCCAATTCCCATAACCCCTTTTTCAGATCATCAGTCCCTGCTGGAGCCCAGAAACTGTCTATCATAACTAGAAGTTTATACACTGGGAAACATTTCTGCACCAAATCCTTTGCTGGAGTAAGTTGGCAGGACGCCACCAAAGTCAGAGCCGTTGTGGTGATTTACACCAGCTGTGGATCTAGCCCAGAGAAATGTGAAAAACTTGGTGAGCTTTGTGCATCGGAGGGTTACGCAGTGAGTCCCCAAGATAGTAAAAGCTAAAATACCTGATCTCCCGAGGAGCTGATCAGAATAGTATTGTTTTCATCCACATTAAGCAGTAAGCTTAGGCTGCACCACGGAAATCTTCCCTTCCTCTTGTTGAAATGTGATGTTTCATCTTCCCTGAGTTTCCACCCTGACACTTATACTGAATGACAATTAACTTTCCTTTCCCATTAATCAGAAGTAATTCTCTTTCTGACAGCATTTGGCACTGGTATGTGTCTGGACGTGTGTGTAACTCTGCAGTACTTCACGCTGGATGGACTCTCTTTTTGCAGGGGGGAAGGCGGTCTCCCCCATGATGTCCCTACGAGAAAAAACACTGCAGGAGGGCATATGGTGGGTTTAGGTGAGACGTGGACTCGCAGGGAAGCATCGGGAGCATGGGGAAGGACGGTGGCTCCCCGGGAGCAGGGAAATCCAGCGCTGTTGGCTTCCAGCGAGCAGTTTACACTCACAGATAATGACAGCAAAGCCGGGAGACAAAGCACGTTTCCCTTTATCTCCCTCCCCTTTTCTAGCAGAGCCAGAGCACACGGCGAGCCAGCAGTGCAGCCGTCAGGCGTTTTTCCCACCTGCACCTTCCCCGTGTTTGGGTACCTACACAACGTCCTCCTCGGGGACCAAACAACTTTAGTCCTTGTCACAGAAATCTGGGTAATAAATACCTTCCAGTTACGGTTTGCAGGGTATGACACTCCTTCAGATTCTCTGCAGAAACACAAGGTGATCTCTTGTTCGCACCGACTTGGGTGGCAGCACTCCCCTTTGCTCTAGTGGCACAGGATCAGATGTCACAGGGGATTTCTGGTGAACTATAGCTGTTGAGAAATAACCACATTCGTGTTTTGGGGGAGAAAACTAAGATTCTGTTTTTTCTTTTTGTTTAAACATAGAACAGTAATGTTGCTTGAGTTTTTAGTAACTATGAAAGAGAACAATCTCTTTTAATAATACCCAATTTCACCTAATGTCTGAGTGTAGGATGCATCAGCAAACCCAAGAAAATTGAATAAATACTCCGTTTAACCTTAGAAATATAAATTACTTTCCTAATACCCCTCAAAATAGCCATGTCCACTTGAACACCGTTTCAGAGAGGTGTAAGCTGAGGCACAGGGATGCTCTATGAGTCACTAATTGAGTCAAGTACAGAACCTCAAACCCTCATTACCAGAGTTGCCTGTAGGTCTGTTTGTGTCTCAAAGTAAACTAGAAACTACAAAAATAAACAAAAAGGCTTGTGCTCAGTAAAGCTGAGATTCCTTTTTTGATTTCAATATTCTGTTCATACACTGGAATTCATCCAGCAGCTCACCGTGGAGGTGCAAAAGTAATGTGCTCCAAAGGGAAGCCACCTTCCGAAAACTTTCTCACTCTCATCAAATACATCAGAAACTTAAACCCAGAGGAGTTAGCCCAGGGACTGGCACCTAACGTCGATCTAAGTTTGCAAACTTGTAGTATTTACATTTCACATGTGTTAGCTGCATGCAGACAAGACTTTATTTGCAGTGATGCTCAGGAAAATGAGTGTGGGGTACAGAGCTGGAATTTGCTGCGTGGTTGTGGTGAATTGTGATAAATGGCTGTGCTTTGGAGGTTGATACACGCAATAAACATTTGGTGGGTGTAAAATACATTGATCTCTACTGTTTACAGGATAAGACAGGGTGTCTAACAACATTAATGTTGTACAGAAGAGTCAAGAGCATGTCCATATTTTGTTTTTACCTAGTCCATCTGAACCCATGGATATTAGAAAGCACACACCTAGCCCAGAGGTAACTGTAGGGTGGCACCAAGCTATGGTATTTGAATGATGTTCAGTCCTCAGGGGGCTGAATCGGGCAGTCTGTCCCTGGTGGAACCGGTACCTTCCTGAGATTTCAGGCATAAGTTCGCACTTTTACTTTTCTATCCAAAATTCAGCTGTTCCAAGGCTTAAACCTTGGAGTGTCCACCTGCTCAGCAGCCCTAGGCAATGGCCTCCTGTGCCTGGCACAGGCCAAGTCCCCTGCAGAGTATGGCCAGAACCCTACACTGAACTAGCATCTGACTGTGGACTTAGTGGGACATTGTCATTTAGCTGAGCTGGTGGTTAATAGAAATGGAGCCAGGGCAGATGCAGAAAATGGCTAGAGAAACCGAATTGTTTCAGTGATTTAAGAGCTTGCAGGGCTGTGAGAATCTCTGTGTTGCAGGACTGCCCCGGTCCTTTTGTTGTTTTTGTTGTATGTATTGCGGCTTTGAGATTGCATTTGACACCTTCAGGTCATCAAAGACATGCAGTGATGTGCTCTTTGATTTTTAACGCAGTGAACAGTTTAAAGAACGCTTTTCAGAAACCAAAAAACCATATTAATAAAAGGGGGGTGGGGCACATGTGTAATGACATTTTAAAAATCAAGCAGATA
>NW_010391347.1:0-2622 GCF_000710305.1 Buceros rhinoceros silvestris | reverse complement strand
CTTTGTGTTGCTGATACCACCTTGGGTACTCAACATTGACAGTCACTCTATGAATAATCGACTTACCTAAACCAACTTGGGAAAGAAACAAACTCAGCTGTTACGTTTTCTGTTTGGGGACATTGGTGTTAGTCCTCAGTGTGTTTTCATTATGCCTCTAAGAAAGTATATTTCTTGCTGCTATAATACGTGCAAACAAGCAGAGAGAGATTTGCATTGAGTTGGCACTAGTTTTGTTAGGGCTGCCAAAACTGGGGCTCTCTGCAAGTGATATGTTTCACGTTGCAGCATTCCTCTAAAAACTTGCAGAACTCAATAAATAATGGCACTGTGGATGAAACTGGAGAAAACTGAGCAATGCTCAAGCCAGGTGCTCAGAATTTCTATCCAGGCTGCCAGATTTTTAAAGAGTTAAACTTTTCAGGTGAAATTCTGTAGTCCTTACGAAATTTTGATGCTAATCAAGGTTTGAATGGAATGAAGTTTTGCCTTAACAGAGCATCAGGGACTTTATATATAACATCTCAGCCTGTGAAAGTGGAGAGATTACTGCTAATTTTCATGATCACTGATGGGGCCTTTTTGAGACATTCTTGATCCCTGCTCCCTGTTGGGCTGATCCGATTTCTTACTGGCTCTCTCAGCAGTGTTTAGGGGCCTTTTCCGCCTGCAGTATGGAGCAGCTGACTGTGCTGACCATGATTTCGAGAAAGTGTCTCCTGTTTCTGACTGCTGGTCTTGTGAATCTTGTCATTTATCCTTTAATTATAATGGGAGAATTATAACAGTGTAATTATATAACAATAAATATAATAGTTGCAATAAAGAGTTTGCTCATCAGCCTTACTTGCTGCTAAAGCACCTGATTGCAGATAAAAACATTTATATGTATCTCATAATGAAATTTTAAGGCTTGCTTGTTTTCAGATATATGCTTAAATTTCTTTGAAGAATAAGGGTAGATTCAGGTATGTCCTTGCAACTGGCCACTTACCTAAGAGTGCTGAACCTGGGCTGAATTACTGCTCTGTGGGCAGTTGGGAATCACACCTTGGACGTCTTCACAAGGTCACTTCACGCTCTTTGAAAAGGCTCAGAAGAAACTTCCAGCCTTGCAGAGACCGTATCGCTGGTGTGCTAACCTCCTGGTAACGGCAGTCCGCTAAGTGTTGCACTTGGCTGGAGTTCTCATTAGTAATTTGGTCAATTGGAAGAACAGGCATTTTAGTGACACAGACTAGATCTCCATGCAGCAGTCCATCAGAACTAATCATCTGGCTGTTTTCCATTCACACCAATTGATAGTTTCATGAGGAAGGTTAGTAGGTGGTAAATTTTTAAATTGAAGAACATGTTAAGTAATGGCAGTTGGATCTTGGCCTCTAGAGAGAAGAAAGGATTAGCTTATTGCATGTATGGTAACTCTCCACACTCTGAGTCACTCACTCCCCTAAAGATACACGAAGAAATCTTGCTTTCACATGAACCATAACTGTAATTCCAGCAGTGCTAAGTGGCCTTGTAGCTTTGTTTTCTTATTGTGCTTGAGTGACTGGGCAGATTCAGGAGCTTCAAAATCCAGTTTCAGGTGCCTGAGTTGATAACGCTTGCTCAATCCTTCCAAGATAGAGAACTTTTCCATGAAAAGTTCTTTGGTCAACAAAGCTAAGTATTGTAAGACATGTATTTGATATACCTGGCTCCTCAAAAGGAAATTAGAAAACTGAACCTGGGCTATCATAGCATAGAGGGACACAGAGCAGAAGGGGATCTGAGCCAGGCATGCTCAGAAAAGGAGCCACTTGCAAACACCATGAGCAGTTAACTGGAGTTTCGCCTAGAAGAATGGAATGAACATGGAGTTGATCTTCGCCCCTTGATGTCTCTAATGTAACTCTGCCTTACTGAGAGTTTCATCCCATCACTGACAAGACAGTATCTTGTGACTTTTCCCAGAAAGAGGGGATCCTCTGAGCCTATGATTTGGCTTTTCACCTGCAGCCACTAATCTGCAGGAGGGGTGTTTTCTGGGGCTTTAGTTTTGGGTTAATAAATCCTGAATTCAGCACAGAGAATTGGCTTCTAAAGCCACTTGGCAAAGCCCATGTGAGATGGGCTAGTCTGGGATGTGGTGTGGAAGCAGCCTTCATGAGATATGGGCTGCTGCCTTCCAGAGCAGAGTGATGAATCTGCCCTGTCTACACACCATATGACATTTTTAGCCACTGTTAAAAAAAAAAAAAAAGGTACACCACGTGCTTTCTTTTGGGAGAGGGCAACGGTAGTTTCTCCGTGGATTTATGTGTATTTCAGTTTGAAAAATGTCATTTAGACTAAGCTCCTCAGGAAACACAGGCAATGGGATGTCCTGTGGCTGCTGAAGTGCTCAGTCCAGGAAGGCTGAGCATCTCCTGGGAAGGATCAGGAGCACAACTGGAGATGACTTGGAAGAGTTAGATCAGAAAATTATTTTAATGCCCTGAAAGCTCAGGAGCTTTCAGGGTTACAGCTTTGGCCTTAGGCACCTCATTTGCCAGTCAGGCACCCATCTCCTCTTTTTGGAACTGACTCTTCCTAAATTAAGAGTCTAAGTGCTGTAATATAAATAAATAATAAAATTAA
>NW_010391346.1:0-28689 GCF_000710305.1 Buceros rhinoceros silvestris | reverse complement strand
TAACTAATATTCAAACCTGTGGATGTTTTCTACTTTCCCAACTCAGCTGGGCCAGGTGGAAGTGTACAGCTTGGTTGTGCAGGACAGACTGGTCAAACACTTTCTGCTGGTGAGTGTGGTCAGTAGCTTCTTGTGTTATTACTGTTTCCAGCAGCGTCAGGACTTGAAGAAACAAAGCACAGAACAAGATGTCGTTTTAACCAGATCTGTTGCTTTTCTTCTTGAAAAAGATGTTTTTTCACATTGTACAAACAATACATTATGTTTTCTGAAGTAAACTATTCCATATGCTCAGTCTGGGGTACAGTTTAAATTCTGAAAAAAAATCTGGTATTTCCCTGTACTTCGAAGACCTCTTTATCCCTTTTTCCTCCGAGACCCAAACAGCCAAAACATGATGGAGAATGAAGGGGGTGCGGAGGAGGGAAGGAGAGTCATAGAGAGTAGTATGTAATGATGAGTATGTAAACTTTATCCTTAATGTCTTATCTGGGACCCTAGCAAAAGCTTGTGGCAACTCCTTTCCGTGCTACCTGTGTCTGTTACAGTCCCTGAAGAAAATCTGAAGGCAGACAGTGCACTCACTGAGGAATGCTGTAGAGATGTAAATTCAAGGAAGCTTTATGGGGGAAGACAGACACCTATTTAGAGATCAAGGAACACTAACAGCCTACTTACTACATCTGCATTCTGTGATCAGATCCCAGCATAGAAGGGAAGGAAAGAACATTAAGCTTCAAAGTCACTTTTAGTAAATGCTAAACAGTGCTTCTAATGGATCCTGCTGGAAGACAGGTGAGAGAGATGGCTAACTGCTTTAAAGCAAGCCAATGACTTTGCTGCTACTTTTTGAGAAAACTTAGATACTCTGTGTTAAGACAGGAGAAGTTTCTTTTCCAAGGCAAACCAGCCTTGAAGTGAAGGGCTAGGCTATCAGTCTCTTGCGGCTTAGTTAAGATAACAGCGGGTGCTAAATTTGTGGAGAATTTTGTTTGGCAAATGCAGACTCATGTCACTATGGGAAACAGTAGCGAGGGAGAGTTCACAAATCCATCTATATGAGAAGGGTCACATTTTCTCTTTTCAAAATATGCGTATCCACACCCATTTACATTTAGAATCTAAACCACAAAATTCTGAATCTGAAATGCAAAGTACATCCAAGTCCTGAACTACTACAAAATCTGTTTTCCCGCCTTTCAGTTACTCTCACGATGGTTCCTTACAGGACCCTGGTGTGCTTCCATATTCCTTTTTGCATCGCTTCCAAGATCACCTCTATTTAAACTTCATCCTGCTGCTCTTGTATGCACCAATTGCCACCTGCCACGATCATTCACCAGCTCTTTCATGGAGCACTATTTTTCACGTGGTGTCCCCACATTCTGTAAGGTGACCAACTTTTACCGTTCTTTAAAAATTTTCTTCTCCTTTCTCAAACTACTAGGCTCAATGCTTATTTTTCAAAAGAGCATATACAATAATGTCCTCATTTCTTCTGTGTTAGTACACTACGCTGCCATCCTAATGCTGGTTTTCAGGATAGGAAAATATATTACTGTTTTCAAGGACGTCTCACGTATGGAGGAACTTCCTATTCTTCTAAAGAACCATGTAACACAACACTGTAGCATGTGTAACACTAATAGCTTTTTCACTTGTATGTCTAGTCCATGATCTCCAGCTTGAGAGATGCTAAGGAAAGAGTAAGTGTCTAGGCACCTCTTGTCCCTTACCCTCAGGCTGATCTTCAGGAAGCATACAGCTGAGTCTAAGCTGCTGGGATAGAAATGGTACGTGCCAGTGCTAGGATAGCAGAAGGAAGGTGGAAGGGGTGAAAGATTCATCTTATGTTGGTCTGTCAGAGCAAGGTCCTCCAGCATGGCTTGTGTGGTTCCTACCATCCAGCACCAGGGAAAGAAGAGATGGGAAACAGCAAAGAGGAGGCAGGAGCAGAATGGGATGGGAAGGAACAGAACAGCACCTATTTAGGTCCTGCTTGCAAAAGGGCTGAAGATCATGAAGGGGCTTTGGCCCATCTCTGCTCAGGCTGTCACCATCCATCAGGGCTGGGAGTGAGAGGCCTGAGAAAAGTGCTGCCTCTCTGCCTCTCCATTTCACTGCCTCCTTCCTGCCCCAGCTGATTCATGCTCTTATTTCCTTAGCTGCCATCACCACCCTTCTGCTTATTCCTGGAGCTGCCATTTGCACACAGAAATAAACAGAAGAAATCTTCTAAAGACAGTCCTGGGCTAGATAATGGATGCATGGCTGCCAGGTCAAGGGAGGTGGCGAGACCCCACCTGGAGTACTGCATCCAGCTCTGGAACCCACAGTACACAGTACAAAAAAGACACGGACCTGTTGGAGTGGGTGCAGAAGAGGGCCACAAAAATGATCAGAGGGCTGGAACACCTCTGCTACGAAGAAAGGCTGAGAAAGTTGGGATTGTTCAGCCTGGAGAAGAGAAGGCTCCAGGAAGATGTTGTGGAGGCCTTTCAATATATAACACGGACTTGTAAGAAAGATGGAGAGAGACTTTTTACCAGAGCTGGTAGTGACAGGACAAAGGGCACCAGTTTTAAACTGAAAGAGGGTAGGTTTAGATTGAACATAGGGAAGAATGTTTTGGGGTTGGAAGTAGATGATCCTTAAGGTTCTTTCCAGCCCAAATGATTCTACAATTCTAAGAAATTCTTCATGATGATGTTGGCGAGACACTGGAACAGGTTTCCCAGAGAAGTTGTGAATGCCACATCATTACAAGTGTTCAAGGTCAGGCTGAACAGGGCTTCAAGCAACCTGATCTAGTGAAAGATGTCTCTGCACAGGAATTGGATGTGATGATCTTTAAAGGTCTCTTTCAACCCAAACCATTCTGTGATGCTATGATTACAGGTATTTAGAGCTATGAGCATAGCTGTAACATGGCAAAGCTTAGCTTTGCAGCAAACAGCAGTGCAACGCAGCATGTCAAGAATACCATGACTGACAACAGCCTTGTACAAAATAACAGCACAGTCATAATAAGTACAGAGAAATACCATTCTTAACAGTGAAACTCATTGTCTCTCTGAACTTTTCTTCTCCTGCGTATTTGTTTTTTCTTTTGTCAAATAATGTTCTCCACATCCTCAGACAAGCTTGGCCCCATGGATTTCAACTGACAGCACATGCAGGAAATGTCACTCTAGGGCAAGCTGAGAATTGTGGAAGCATTTGAAGTTGCCAGATGCAGATTAATGTTTTCCTCGTACCTCCATCAAACTTACATATTGCCACTTGAAACTTCTGCTTACTGTGAACACACTTTGCCTTGCTATGTCTCCTCTCAAAACAGAAGAAAATTATATTTTTCTTGTATTGTGGCTGATTGCTCTCTAGTTTGATGTACAATGAGCTCCAAGCTGAGCAGTCTGTCTCTTAAGGATGTACGTTGCCCATGCAAAAGGATCTGTCATCCTGTTTACTGGCCATGACTCAGTGGTGCTCATAAAACACACTACAGATGCAGATAGAAGTCATTAGAAAAGTGCCATTCTGCTCTTTCAAACACACTGAACTCCCTCTTTGTCTCCAAGTTAAGCAACTCAGAAAAACCTGTTTGCTTTCTTGCCATAGCAACATTCTTTTCCTGTGATCAGCGCAACAGGTCCACAAATAGACGGTGTTTACCAAGTGGCACAAAATGGGAGAGATACCTGGCAGCTCTTCTCTTTCAATGAAGCAAGAAACACAGTGACTTTTACCAGTGCCTTTGATACTGTGTCACTTGGAAGGAAAGATCACACCTGTGACCAAATTTTGCAACTCCAGGAAATTAGTTTTGCATTTGCATTTTAAATGTTTGACTAAAAAGTCATTTTAAAAGGGAAAAAAGAAAAGGTGAAGAAGGAAGGAAACTGCGCACATGTTCTGAAATGTGGCTGAAAAGAAGATAATTAATAAACAAAGAGAAGGCTGGAGCACACGATACCAAAGATACATGATAACACACCCCTCCCCCCCACCCCGAATCCCCATCCCCACCCCTGTCCCCCTGTTCCCCAACCACAGTAAAGTAAGACAACATCCGAAAAGCAAGGAAAGAAAAGAATGTCGGTCAACTGCTACTTCCAGGATTTAGGAAGCGGTGAAAGCAAGGATGCCAGGACTGTTCCCTAGAGTGTTTAAAAGAAGGCTGATGATTTGCAACATCACATGGATAGTCATGAAGTGTGAAGGAACAGAAATGTCTTCCTGAGGGCCAGAAGTAAGGACTAGGATTTCATATGCAGTTCTAGTCACAAAACTATTGAAGGCATTACATAGTTTTGCACACCTGAGCCTTCAGCAAAACACTTGTGCTGGAACATATGTAAAACCATTTGCAGGACCGGAAATCAACAGCTAGATGTTATGCTGTAACAAACTGCATCATCCATCAAGCACCTGGCTTCCTTCTGGTTACCTCTGAATTTTGCAGCTTGGCCCAAACCATGGGTCTTGTCCCTGCTTCCAGGGCTTTCATGCATTTTATGTCAGATAGTGGATAAAACCAAAACCAGAGGGCCCAGCAAGGTATAACACACTGGGCACCACCCTGCAGGAGGCAGCTCCCTCTCCCTTGGTGAGCTCCAAAGCTCTTCCTTCCTGATGGCCAAGGTGCAGGAAGCAAAGGTGCTCTTCCCAGACTGCTCATCCAGAGCAAGGGTTTGCCTGCTCCCTCTCTATTGTTCTGGGCAAAAAGAAGTGAATCCTGGTTTCCCACTTCCTGGTAGAGCACGGTGACTGCCAGGCAGTTGTGCAAGGCTGGACAGTACCAAGCTGCCAGTGGTTTTGACAGGAGTGATCTAACCTGCCAGGCTTTGTGTTTTGATGCTGTCAATGCACGTCACTTTTGCCTGACTTCACTTTTTCGGTGACTAACACCGTGAGCTACTGTGCTGTCTGGGGAGTATCACTGCAACCCAGAGCTTCTGATTGTTTTATTTAACTTAGACTTCAAACTGGGTGAAAAAATACATAATTCACATCCTTTATACTCTGTGTATGCCGTGATTAGAGCAGGGCCAACAGTAGGATCATGTCTTCTCCCTGTCTGAGTCTGCAGTGGCGTCCCTTGCAAGTCTAACCTCTTGCCCTTTGCTAAAACTACTCTCACATTTACTATTTATCTGAGGCTGAACTGAGAATTTTGGACTAAACCAAAGATTTTTTAAAGCATTTGAACTCTAAAATATTTGATCTGGGATCAGCCCACAAAGGGGAGCAATTCTTCATTTGGTCACTGAATCAGAAAATCACTTCTGCGAGTTCCCGGTTCCCCAGCCACACACAGACAGTAACAGACAGGGTATGCAGAGGAACACGGCTATGGTGAGTATAGACACAGCCCTGAAATTTAAAGAGGACCAATCTTCTTACAGTGAACCACATTATATATTTGAAGAAGCAAACACTGTGGGGTGGAGCGGGGGAGGTTGGTAGGCTGCAAATGGACAATACAGACTTGGATCTGGCTACCTGGAATATCCAGAATCCATATAACTTAAATACACAGATTTGACTATGGCCTGAATTCAGATTAACAGGAACTCTGGGACAGCATCACTTCGAGGAAAGGCATTTGGTCCTGTACCAAAGCATACAGAGGTAAAACAGATCCACAAAACAAAGCTCCTACATCTGTGTTAGAGCCACTTCTTTACACAGCCACTAAGTTAATTTTCTAAAATTGAGGGTAAACGTCATATCTTACTGTACTACAAGAAATCACCATCCTTCTATTTCATGCCAGTGTGCTGATAGCCTTTGTACTAGATTTGTAGCAGACATAATATGTTGCCATGTTTTCTTACTAGCAGAAAAACACCAAGAAAAAGAAACAAGAGAAAACCACCCTTTGTGATGCCTCACAAAATATTTTCTATTTCAAGTTTTCCTACAGAAAGGGAAGGGTCTCTCTACCCAGGCTATCACAGATTTCAAAAACTGATCGTAAGAGGTCATTGCAGTTTACAATAAAAAGAAAGTGCTGTAAGTCATGCGAAGGGTGACCCTTGTGTCCCTGCCCAGCCCCAGAAGGACGAATGATGACTTACCGGTGTCTAGTCCCCACAGCCACTCTTCTTGGAATTGCAACATCTGATATGTAAAACTCTTTCCTTCCTCACTGATGAGGTTTTTGCTGGAGACTCTTATGTCTTCAAAAAAAGACCTGAGTTGTATCCGATGACCTCATGGCCAGTTTTCTATTTTTTAGCAACATGAATCCCTGAAGAAAAAGGAGTATTGGAAAGGCCACAAAAATTAAAAGCGCCATGTACAAGTAAAGCATTTAAAAAAAGCAAAGTTGGCAGATGTGAGGGTAAGCACTAAGACTACAGTGAAGCTTTAGGAAAAACATAGCAGTATTCTGGAATTTAATAGTGAAATGGCCTACATCATATTTTTAAGAGTTTTACCCTTTTATTTAATTAGCAAATCAAAAATTGCATTGGTAAAGGTCCCACATTTCATTATGTCCCAAATAATAATTGTTTACTAGTAGCGATAATCTTACCTCATGCAGGTCTTGAAATAATGCAATATTCATTTGCTGATGTTTGATTTTTAGTGCACTATAATACAGCGCTGGAATTCAATTTAGCAGTACTTGCTGAGTGCCCGCACTGCTGTGAAATGGTGGAGAAATATATAATAATGACTAAAAGAGAGTTGTGCTTTAAGCTGCAGCTAGAGAATTTATCCTCCTGGGAATCCTCTCTCCTCTCTCTTCCACATTTATCCTCCCCCTCCTAAGCCTATCCTGTCTTTTTCTGGTACCAGTAGAAGAGAGAGTTTATAATCACACCGCACCACTTTTTCCCCATAATAAAAAGTTAGACTCAAATTCACAACTGCTACAAACATCCAACAACTCCACATCAACTCCAATTTTTTTAAAACTGTGTATTTTATGATGGCCTAAAAAAATACGCTTTAGTTCATCTAAGTAGTTGTAGAAGGGTTCATAATGATCAAAATTCCTTACTCTTGAGTTTTCATGTGGATGTGCTTGTGAAGAGGGTTTACTTCCCCACAGACCTCCCTACAAGCAGCAACTCTGACCCCATGGGCAATGGTCTGTTGGAGGTGAACCTCGTTCCTTCAGGCTTGGCCACGTTAAGACTTCAGCTACCTAGTCACACCAGGTAGGACTTTTGTTTTTCCCTAGCTACCAATTTTTCTTGCTGTTGTTTGGATGCAAGTATGGCTTACCACTGTGCTGTGAGAGGTTAACAGACATCAGTGACTTTTTGTGGCAATCCCCCTGTCGTCAGTTTTTACCTCTTTGCTCTGGGGCTAATGTGAATAGTGGGGAAGAATGTTTCATAGGTAAACTGAGGCCAACAACGAGGTATGCGGATTTGTGCAAAACATGTTGATTATCTCTGCCAAGTCAATATACATAGGAAAAGATTCCTCCCAAATCAGCATATATATCTTTGTAAACAATCAAATATTTTAATACCCACATACATGGTATTCTAATCAGTTTTGTAATAAGGAGGTATTCTGGTAATATTTTTCTCTTTATTCTGTTTTATTTTGATCCTCGACTGCTCTCTTAATGCAGCTTAGTAGGAGTTGGTCACCGCACAGATTGTTGTGGTCCCTTCTCTGTACTTGTTTATACCTTGCTATCCTTCATGGCTTTCAGTGAACATCTCTTTCTGAGCTAATATAGACATCTCAACTTCTACTGACAGGAGGCCTTCAGCTATGTGGAAATTATTTTGGTTTTGCAGGCAGAAGAAGTTGGCAGTCATTCCCTTCAAATTCACTCTTAGTGGCTGCATTGAATAAGCTTATGGTAAGTTTCATCTCTCCACAGAGATTAAATACTGATGCTATTTCCAAATGCCATGACTGCTCTCAGACTTCCACACCTTCCACTCAGGATTTTTCTCCACCAGCCAATCTGTAAACAGATTGTGTGTTAGGAATACTTGCTTTGATAAGTGCTCAAAGCAGGAAGAAAATCAGGACAGCTGCATAAAAATTTTTTACTCTTGGATTGAAAATTGTCCAGCAATTTGCACCCAGTCATGCCAAAAAAGCACTTGTGGTTAGTTTCTGTATTAAAATCAGAGCTAAACACACACTGAACCATTTACAGGCCCAAGTGATTTCTGGAAAATCTCTTCCCATTGGAACATTACCAGTTTATTTCTTTGAGAGTCTCAGAGATCATGTCTTTCAGTCTACTTCCAGATGGTTTTATGCAATCACTGCTCCTCACCCATATGAAGATGTGTTTATTGCTCTTGTTACTAAGAGGTTTATGAAGGACTCTGCTGGAAAAAGTACAACCGCTGCCAGCTTTTTATATTGCTCAATCAATCTTGTTGTGTACTTGCCCAGATCTGCATACAACAACAACTTGTGAAGAAAGCTCTTACAGGGTTGGTTAGAGGAGTTAAATGTGTTAATTCTTCCTCTCCGTACTTCTTCCAGATTGTGTGTTCAAGTTTCCTGAACCCAACAACATTCC
The DNA here is from genome assembly GCF_000710305.1 of Buceros rhinoceros silvestris. Classification (NCBI taxonomy): domain Eukaryota; kingdom Metazoa; phylum Chordata; class Aves; order Bucerotiformes; family Bucerotidae; genus Buceros; species Buceros rhinoceros. The sequence goes on along the minus strand of NW_010391346.1, from coordinate 20,171 downwards.
CCCTTTGTTTTGCCTTACCCATTTCACTTGCTCTTAGATGAATTCATGTTTCTCATTCAGGAGGCCAAACTGCATCACCCTCGTGTAGTGCCCTCTCTGTTGCTAGCACATACGTTTATATTTTCTCCTTTTTTTAAAACAGTGATACATAATCATCTCTTCGGCTACAATATGGGCATCAAAATCTTCCTTTACTTAGTTTCATTGTCTTCATTCTCTTCATGACAGGTACTATATACAAAAAATTACCAGCAGCAGTAGAAATCATCTGCCCAGATAACTACTGGAATTTGTCTGTATTCAGTAAATCACAAGGCATCCAATAACACACAGATCTCAATCTTGCGAGGCCAAGTGCCTGACTTACTAAAATCACTCTAACAGAGCCATTTTTGCTACTTGCACTAGTAACACTAAGACAGATTGCTATATCTTCCTGAGCAGTTCTTTCCAGGCATCTTTGGTATTTTATTTTCTCCCTCTCCTCCAGTCTTCTGACAAACTCTTTTATTTCCTATATTCTGTCTTGAGGGAAAGGCAGTCCTGACACCATTTAGTGCCATTACAAATTGAAAGAGGCATATTATAAATGGCAACCTGAGAAACAAGTTCTCCCACTTTCCTGGATGCCCTTCTCTTTATTATCTCCCTCCTTGCCATCTACCCTAGCACTATCTGAGGACTCAGAGGACAAACCTAGCATACACGTAGTCACCAGATGAGGGCCGCAAGCTGTTTGTCTATATATCTTATACACAGACACTTTATGACTTGTTTGATTATCTTTCATCATATGAGAAATTCAGCCTTTTTTTAAAGACATTGTTAAGAAGAGGAGTATTCACCTCATTTGGGTATCTAACTGTGAATCCACACCACCCTTATCCAAATTCCCTTTATGAGAAATGTATTCAGCAGTGTCTGTCAAATCTAAACCATGAATTGTTTCACACCAGAGCAGACACTGTACGCACCTAAAATTAGAAAGAGCAATTCCTACTTTATGTCTCCAATAAACTACCTGTTGTTGAAGTTAATAGTTTGCTTTCAGACTTGGAACATTTTTTGATCACCATATTATACAAGTATGAAACAATAAAGATTTTTGTGAAAAATGCCGGACTAATTTCCCATGTCCTTCCAGCTGCCAGCAAGGAATGAGTTATCGCTGCCCTGTGGATCCCTTCCTTACCCTGACACAGGCTGGTGACTGTAGCAGTTAGTCAGGCATCACACACTCATTCTTGAGCTTTGTCACACATACATCTACAGATGCTTGATAGTGCATCATGTAGTACATCATTCGATGATGTCCTGCAGACACTTCCCGTACTATCTTGGTGTGCTGCCCTCCAAGGAGCACAATCTTTGGCAGACAGACATCCGTAGGATGTATCAAAACAGTTGGAGCTTCCTCCTCACATCTGTGTCAAATAGCAGCCTTTTTTGTATTTTTCGTCTTTGTCTTCCTGAAAAATCTCACTTCTGACCCACCCACTAAGCACAATCAAATGTCTTGATACTTCATTTCAAAAGGTCACCAGTGTTGGTACAGTGACCCCGTTAGAGGTCAATATTTGTATCACACAGAATTAGAGTATATACACTTGGCAGTTTTTGTTTCTAGAAAGACTTCTACAGTTTTGCGGATCAGCTTCAGGTGACTCAGGCAATTTTTCTACTCAAAATCTATTTACCTTAGGTAAAGAAGGTCTGTGTATAGGCTGTGTAACCCAACAACACACCCCTCAAAGTTACAGTGACTCACTGCGTGTCTTTTTGGAATAAGCAAAGTAGCTGAAAGTCTGTGAGTCAATTTCTGTATATTGTATCTGCCTCTAAAAGTGGGTTGGCTGCTTTGCTGTTTTTGGAAAACTGATCTCGGAGCAGTATTATTGCATTTGGATTCTGACCATTTCATGAAAAATCACAAAGAGGATATAGATGGCTTCATGTCGAATGCTGATGAGTGAGTTTACCTGGAAATTCAGGGAGATTCTGGCTCTGAGTTACATGTTCGCTCATCACTTACCAATAAGGACAAAGTCAACAACTAGTGAAGGTTCATCTTCTGTGAGGTCCCATTCAAAGCCTGTTTTGCATGAGCAGAGGTTGTAGAAACTCACAACCTGCTTGGAACTTGCTTAATTCCCAAGGCAACTCATTCACTCGCTTGACTTACTCCATACCGAAATTCACTTACAAGACAATCCCTTAAGTATTTCCCATTAGTCTCTTTTGCAACATTGGAGGCCTGGGTTTTGTCCTCAGCCTGAGAACTGCAAAAGGTCCCTGTCAACATAACCTTACCTGTATCCTCTCTGAACAATGTCTTTCATGCATACAGCGCATTATTGCTGCCAGGTCTGCAGAGTACTGCAGGAACAGGCACCATGTGGACTGTTCAGCTGAAACTTGCACCCTTCAGACAGAATGGATTTCTTCAGCACCTTCATCCAAATTACTAGTCTTCTTCAAAACCAAATTTCTGCTTCCAAGATCTTTGATGCTTTAACTTCAGTGTACATTTAACTCTCAAACTCTTTTTGTAATTGAAACTGATAACAATAACACACTGATAAAAAGATCCCTTTGCAGATCACAACCATAAAGCACTGCTGAGTATGCCAGCACTTGCCTTCAGCAAGCCCACCAGGTTGAATGGTGGCAGACCATTATCAAAGGAAGATCAGGACCACCCACACAATACAATCACACCACAGCATTGCCACCTTCTAGCATTCAATACAGCTGGTCAGTAAACCTACCCTAAAGAAGTCAGATGCTGCCCATGGGCTCCTGGGAGGCAGGTGTTGGCATATGGATTTAGATTGTTTTGGGAGGTACTTCCCATGTATTTCCCAAGTTTAAAGTCTCTAAACTCTTTATCCTTTTATTTTCACATGTTTGAGAAACACTTTCAATATTTTTGGAAGAAACAAGACAGCAAGCTTAAAAATACTTCTGCATTCACTGAAAAAAAAAGTATATATTCTGTACACCAGTCCTCATAAAAAACAGGAAAGAATTCAACATCACTTAGGTAAGATAGTTTAAGAACATTTTACATAGAGTTCATATGTAGCGAAGATCTATGTAAATAGAGTGATATGTTATTTGTTTTGCAGACTGTTTGCATCTTCATGCTTTTTGGGGACAGAAAGCCAAAATAAAAGTTTTATGGAACTTCCCCAGAACTAAAAGACACTGGAGTTATAACTTTAAAAAAAAAAAAGTTGCCTCTATTTTAATGATTTCTTTGAGGCATTAATTTTGTTCTTGGCATTGACTTGTCTATTCATTCTCACGGAGGGTTATGAAATATTTCCATGCAACTGTATCCGAAAAACTTTTATAAATTTATGTTTTGTGAAAAGAACTCTCCATATAAAATTATTTGGGAGTCACAAGCTGAAATTTGCAAAATATTTAACTTCTTTCTTATTTCTTCTTGTCCCTGGTTTTGGGGGTTTTTTTTGTTTGTTTTTGTGGAAGTATGCAAATGCATCTCAGAACCAACTTTTATGACAGTGAAACCCTTAACTCAGAAGAGCATTTACAGGCAGAGTCCTTTCTGTCAAACACCTTTCCTTCTTGTATTTGGCATAAACAAAGCCACCAACAAAATCAAATTATAAGAGCGAGAGTTCTGTGTTATTACCAGGTGGATTCATTGGCAGACATATGAGAGATTTACTTTAATGGGGAGGTCCTTCACTGGTGTTTCCCACTATTCACATCCAGTCTGCTTGGCACCCAGATGTAGTCCGCATTTTACCACCTTGACATATTCATTGCCTTTTCTCACATCTGTTGTCTTGATACCTATTTCAAAACATAGGAAATGAGGGGTTACTCTTGTGAAAGAGGGATAAGCTGATCCCTGTGTGACAGGCAGAGTCACTTCCTTGCTCTCAGACAGACAACTAACATTTGGTTCTCCCTTCATACTCGCCAAGTCCTCTAACCCTTCCAGGCTGCACAAGGCAGACCCATCTGGACAACTCTTGGAAGGCAATCCAGGGAAACCAGACCTCTTCCCTCACACTCCTTTAGGTGGATGAAAGCAGAAAACTTTCCCTAAGTAAATATGGTCATCAAAACTTTGGGCCAGAAACATTTCAGTCTGAGATGATCTATTACATGTTTCTGTTTCTGTGCATGTTAGTCACTAAGGAGGCCATTAATTTCAGAGTCCTGACTTAAATAAACATAAGCCTCAGTATCTGTGTATGCATAAAGATAAACGTACACGCACTTCCTGCATGTTCTTGGTCAGAATGGCGTACTATATCTAAAGCTAGTAAACTTTCAAAAGGCCAAGTCTAAATGCTGAGAATGTCTGTACATGAAGGAGTTCTAAACACCTGCTATTCATACTGCCTGGCAAAAAACCAATCTTATTTTCATCCAGTGTGAGTGTTCACATGGCACTGCAAGAGGCCTTAGCTGCAACACACAAGAGTGAATCATTACTTATTATTTAAACTCCAGCAGAATTTCCAAAGAGCTCCTGCAATTGAACTTACTCAACTAAAACACCAACTGAGGAGGACTCTCCAACAGATATCTAGCTATAAGTAGGTGGTGGTATAAGAGACCCCCACCACATTCCTAATAGCACCTGTAAATGTAATGAGACTATAAAATCGGTAAGAGCCCACCTACTGAGGGAGGGAGTAGATCTGGAAGGTAGTAGTCGGACACCAAGTGGAGTGGACAGACACATTTAAGTCAGCTGGTTATACCTTCATATATACCTAGCTCAATCTTCCTTCTTCCCGAAGGCTCTAAACACAAACCAAAGCAAAACCAAGTATTTGATCTTCATTTACAAGGTAAACTGGGACTGAGGTCAGCATGGCTGAAAAGAAGTCTTATTAATGAAGGAACTGGGGGAAAATTATGTGAAAAAATTGTTTAGACAAGGGAATACTGGGTATAGCTATGGCTAAAAGGAAATTACAATCAGATAATGATGAACAGCAAGAGAAAGAGATAGTACTAACATGGATAAAAGTGGTAGCCATATAGCTATTTAGTCAATGAAAGGACTATGCCAAGTCTGTCCAAGGGACTTGATATGAAATCTGTATAATAATGGAGGCCAACAAACTGAAGAAATCTAAAGTACTGATGCTCATAATACATGGACATAGACACTGGACAATCATATACATGGAGATGAAATAATAAATGATGGATACACAAGAGCCAGAATAAGAAATATGACACTGTACCAAAGTAGAGTGCAAAGGATGGAAGCATACACAGTGATTTACGTCACACATCCCTTTTCTGTGGAACAGCTACTGAGGAGATTAGATAGAGATCCCATGGAAGGTCTGCAGAGGAACAATGAGCACTGTGATGTTACCACAAATGTAAACAGTTCTGGCAAGCGTGGCGTCACAGGGGACTAACCACCCAAATACAGATTAAAGAACAAATGCCTTACTAATGGGAATGTTCAAGTACTCCCAGATGGGATGGTTGACAGTTTGCTTCAAACACTTGAGAAACAAATATTTAAAATCAACTTATGAAGAGTTTATTCTCTTTAACTTTTATTAGAAGGAAAATTATCAAATCGGTAAGTAAGTTTTATGTCTAAAATACATCAGGCTTTGAAAACCTACTTAACAATTTACTAATGTCAAGTGGACTCAGTCTCAGGGATATGTCTGTGAAGATAATTTTGAATATTTGACTGTAAATATTTTCACTGATAGAGCATAGCTCTGGGAAAAGGCTACTTCAGCGGATGCTCTCCATACATCATTTTTGTCAGATCCACACCACTGGACCTGTAGTGCCTATAACTTAACAACTTAAAGACCATGCTGTGAGGGCCCCTTTTAGGAAAGACCACAAGTTATCATTGAAAGCCGTATGATAACAGCTGGTGCCATATCAGCACCAGGATCGGTCACTTCACCATTCAGATCACAACATACTCGAGCCTCAAGCTTTCTTCTCCATTGTGCTCTTGAGTCCAGCCTAAATTTGACAAAAGGCGTGATTGGCTTCAACTTTTAAGGTCAATATTATGATCAAAGATAGCAAACGCATATCCTTGAAGTAAAAGATGACAAACACATCTGGCATTTACATCATCAGCACAGGAAAAAAAGAAAACCCAACCCAAAACTTGCATGAAATAGCTTCAAGTCTAACTGAATGAATAATCATTTCAAAAAACCAGGAGATGGCCTAGAGGAAAGAGATTAATCATCAAAGTAAGCTACAGATGGAGGTCAGAAAGTAAGAACTGCCACAGGTCAGACTAAGTTAAATCTCGCAGCTGAAAACCAACAAAATCAAAGAAGATTGAGGGCACAAACAAAAATGTTTCAGCCACAGAAATTAAAAAAGAATGAGAAAAAAACCATGAGGTATATAGAGGACACCTCAAAACTAAAGAAGTATTTCACATGAGATTACAAAAAGATTCAGAATATAGCTAACAAAGGAAGACATCTACAGGAAAAACTGTACAGAAACTAAAGTTAGTGAAAACAGAGCTTGTTGGTTTTGGCAACCTACACACTTTCAGAATACACTTGGAAAGAAAATATCATTTAATTTACCACTATTATCTTATTTAAAACCAACCTGATTTATTTATTACAAAAATTGATTTTCTTGAGAAAAGCAAAACCAGAAAAATCCTGTTGGATCCAAGCAAACTAAAATTGATGCTATTAGGTAACTATGAATTAAAATTTTGAAAAGATAAGAATTGGGACAGAAGTGGAAATGTGAGTAAGGAACTTGGCAAAGGGGAAATTGCATCAGGTCGCATTAAAAGAGGAAGCGCTGGTGTGCAGGGAGGGTACTATTGGAGCTCCTCCTTGGATGTCAGCCTTCAGACAAAGCCTATTGAATATTTCCATTAATGATCTTTAAAAGAATAGGAATGCACTAATGGAATTTGGGAGACATCAGCAACAACTGAGGTATCACCCAGCAGGAAAGGAATGATCCTGGGTTTTCAAATGCAGCATGGCAAGTACAAGTAACAAGTACTTAGGCACTATGTGGTAAGAATGATTGCTGTATCTGACAATGTTTTAATAGCAAACTGCTAACTAAGATGATCTGCATAGTTAATCACATGATTCACAAACCAGCAAAATGTTGTGTTACTTTACATGTCAGAGGATAATACTTCTATTAGCGTTGGAGAAGTTATTTGTGCCATTATAAACACCATGTGCAATTTTGGTTTTTCATGCTCAAAAAAGACCTAAACTCAGAAAAGCAGAAAGACTGGATTTTATTGAGACAAAATGGGGCAAGATATCTGTGTTGAAGAAGTAGACATGAACACGGTTACTTGGTGTAGCTGCCTGGAAGACATAACTTGAAGAAAGTGTCTTCCATGGTATCTTCCCACCTATGCCCCACAGACTATCAGCAAAACATTATCTAAATTGCAGGATAGTAGTGAGACCGAATGAGACAAAATCATTAAAACCGACACATTAAAACCACATGCTTTGTGGTACCAAGAATCCTGAAATTAAAGAAAGACATTTTCTATATCAACTGTTCTGTACCATTCTGTTTCTCAAGTCACCTCCGCTAGTTTTGTTGTACATAGTCAGGACGATGTAGAACAACTACATTTGAAAGCCAACGAGTGTTCCTTCAAATTGACTTAAAATTTATATTAAACAGTCTTTTTTGTTCCATTGGATTTTGAATAAATTAATTCCTGGTACCTTTAACTTCTCGCGTAGAGAAACACTTTCTTTTCTTCTGTGTTCATATCACCTTCAGTAATTTTGGAACTGGCAGAAGAAAACGCTGGAGATACCTTACTCTGTATCATTCTTCAGTTTAAAATATACCCACTCACATGGCAGAAGCGTGTCCCCAAGCCTCACAGGTGAAAGTCGCTGTGCTTTACTACCGCTTCACTTACCTAAGTGAGACAAATATCCCAACAGCATGGTAAACTGAAGGAAGTATCAAGTGCAGTCTACTGCACTACACTACTGCACTATCATCTACACAGTTCAGTCTACTTTAAAGCTGGGCCACCTGGAGATGATACGTTCTCTCCACAAACTAGTGCTACTCAGAACATAAGCTAGTGCTGCTCATGCCTAAGCTGTCCATTTAATTATCTTTTAGAAGAATTGTAAGGTGGTTTTTTGATTTACACCATGGATCAGATCTTCCCTGACAGGTGAAAAGTGTCATCATTTCATCCTGCAGTCAGAGTTCATCAGATAATCCTAGTGGATTTCTTTAGCTGTATTAATCCAAGTGTATCATACCAATTAAACTAGATGATAAACATGCAGCTAAAAGAATATTTATGTATGTTACTTATTATCTGGAACACTGCACCAAAAAAAATATTTAGGAACTTCTGATAATCATCTAATTAAACTAGAGAGCATTAATTAAAATAAACTATGTTGTATTTCTACCTTAGCAACATTCAAATTTCAAATTATTTTAATGAAAAACAAGTCTATAAAAATGATGGACTTCTTCTTATGACCCAAATCAATTAACTAGAAAGGAAAACAGCAGTGGATCACACAGGAAGATATAGTCCCATTCTTTCATTATCCCCATTAACTCTCTTGAAAACTCTCTGCTGCACCCTTGTTCTAACACTGAATAATTATCTGTTTGTCTTGAGAAAACAACAGCAATTTGGTCAAGGTCAGAGGACTCTGCTGATCAGGAAACTTCTGTCAAACTCAGCGATTTTGTCTGCAGGATGATGATGTCTCAGCAATATCTAAGAGCACAATGTGTTCTACTTAACCATCCCGTGACCAACAACAAAACCTCTAAAAGTAGCTTCTCGTCATTCCCTTTTCCCTTCCCTTGAAGTCCAGGATTCACAGTCAAATGAGATATCTTTTACTTCTCCATTTTTTTTTTTTACTTTTTCTCTAATGTCTGTTTTCATTTGATTGTTCAAATTTTCTACTGCCTCAGGCACTTTAGAATAATAGGTTCATTTGCCACGTTTTTGAGCATATTCTTGCACTAAAACAAGAAAAATAGTTGGATGCAAAGTAACTAAATCACAAAGCTAATAGATTTGACATGGCAAATTCTTCATTAGCTTGAAATAAAAAAATCATCAGTTTAGAGACATTTTTGCTGCACGGAAATGATGCAAGGGGCTGAGGCGAATTAAGAAAGAGTGAGAGGAATCCATTGTGGAAGTGATGCCAACATTTTCAGAATGGACTAGCTCTGTAATTTGCCCATGTTCGGTAGAGAGGTCTGGTTTAAGTGCATGCCTGATTAGTACAGTTGGATAGGCCACAGCCCCTGTCAGGTAGGTTCATCTGCAGATTTGCACAACTGGCAGTGGCTGTACAACTACAGGAGGTGCTGGAGTGCTCCCTGTCAGTGGTGAGCTGGGACGGAACAGGGAAGGCAGTAGCAGGACGAACACCAGGAGGAATCCAGGGTCACAGTGACAGCTGCATATTAATCTGTGGTGCTCAGCCTAGACAGAGTTATAGCTATTGATTCACTGACAAATTCATTCAATGTGATTGCTTTTGGATGCATCAGAGACATGCATTACTGCTCCTGGAATATTACTTTTTGCCCTCACCAGACCAGACTTTCCTTCCTTTATATTTCTTACAAATGATAGTGGCAAAGGGAAGGCTCAGGGAAACCAGATTCTTTCCATTAAAATACCAGGCTGTCTAAAATTGACAATTTGCTAGGTTAACTTACTTGTGACCTCTGACCTAGCTCCAGCTTCAATGATTCCCAGCAAGCCAAAAAATCTCCAGATACAGTTAGTACGAGAAACTGTTTTTTCAACTCATCAGAACCAAACCTGCAACAATGAAATTAAAAAGATCTTAAAAGCTTTTGTAGGTAAACTTTATTTAAAAGTTACTGACAAATTTTGTTCTACTCATCCAGTGATAAATTTTCCAATACTAGGTAAAACTGGTCCCATGGACAAAAGACAAAAATAGATACCCTCCAAAGCTATGATTCAGAGCCTTCACTAGAAGTGCAGCCACAATAATTTTAAATGTGGTTTTTACAAAGATTCAGGCATCTCACTCCCACAGAAACATGTGGTTTAGATGCCCAAAATCTAATCTTTAGGATTGTTGTTTTGAGAGCTATCAGATCTGAATAAACACAGTCCCCGGGCTTTCCCCTCAATGCTCCTGCACCAGCCTGCAATCAGCCAGGATAGAGGACTTGCTTTCTGCCTATATTCTGACTTTTGCACCAGCTCTTTGCCAGGTTTTAGTGGTGACTGAAAAGTTATGACATGTGATGGCCACCCTCTGCAATTATCTGTATTTACATTATTAATATTTCACACCTGCATTAAAATCACACAGTGAAATCCATTAGTGCTCCTTCCCAGCTGTTCTTTTAGTCCCCACAAAAATAAAATGGGAAACAGCAACTGTTGATAGCATTTTAACACAAAAATATTCACTTGGCCTTATTTCAATTCAGTTAAGAAGAACACTGTGTTTTTTCATTATTTAGCTGCTTTCATTGATTCAAAACATGGTCCATCTCGTTTTATGGTTAATTTTGTCGTAGTTAACATTCACTGATTTGATCTTGCAGCATGAATGGTGAGCTTGTGGGCTAGTTCTTGAACCTCTCTTGTGCTCGACTGAAAAATTCCTCAGGTCATGAAGTGTCTCTTTTGTAAACAGAAATTCATAAAAGTCAAGTTCCTCCTCAGCCTCCTCTTTGGAATGAGGCTTCTCAGGTCAGTATCTCCACTCATCTCCTTAGGCTTGCTGGCTGTCTAAGCAGGCTGCAGGTATTACCCAGGCCCTCCTTCTGAAACACTATCCCAGAACTTCCAAAGGAGTGATGCTATTTTAGCTAAGACTCTGACCCTTTACCTCCAACTCTGACACAAAACAGTCGAAGGACACAGGACAGCCAGGGAACAGACTGGGAGCTGGCAGAACTTTGACCTTATGCACACAGAGAGCTCAATTCAGAGTCCTGTCCCAGCTAATAACCACTGCAGCAATCCAAAACAAATACAAGAGGGAAGCTTGATGTGTTTACTCCTTCCTCCAGCATACTGGGACAAAGTCCTCATCTCTTTTATGCAGCATACTGGGGTTTTTTTCTTTTCCTTGGGACATGATCAAGTATGGCCAGCTGAACATTCCTTAGACAATAAAAGACCAATCAACAACATGAAAAATCAGATTACGAGAGGAGTTAGTGGGGATTTTTGGCAATGCTTTCTGGTGCTTAAAACTTTGCCAACCTTTCGTTATTTCAACAGAGGATTTCCATGACAAGGACTTTTCTCAGAAAAACGTTTTTTGTTTGGTATCTTTGGTTGGTTGGTTGAAGTTTGAGAAAACACTTCAGCTTTTCCAAAAAACGAGGCTACAGAAGAAATTATTTTTCAATTAAAAAAAAAAGTCTGGCAACACCATCTTCAGAAGATGAGTCTCCATCCCTTACAGGAAGGACATGCAGCTCCAGCAAAATATTGTGTTAGAAATATGTTGCTTCTGTAAAATTCTATGCATCTTAAATACATTCTAGAAAAAACTCAGGTGTGCATAAATGCAATACCCATTTCTTTCCAGCTTAACGGCTCCAGAGTTAGAAAAACTCGGTTTGCAATGAGATCATGCCCTGGCTCAAAACAAACCAGACTATGTCTGCTTTCTGGGCCACGGCCATACCCCAGAGCACAGTTTCCCATGTAATAAACTGTGCAGCCTTATCATCTCTCTAAAATTTATTTTCATGCATGTGTGTCTGTATACACACACACGAGACTACAGTCAATAAACTGGAGCTCCTTGTTGATGCCGGGTAATCCAGAAGTCTGAAGTGTAAAATTGTGAAACATTAAGAGTTGCATGAAAATGGCCCATCTTTTCTTGTTCCACACTTTATAAGCAACGTTGGTGGAATGTCATGAATACAAACACAAAAATGGCAAAGGTGTATAATCTTGTAAATGGTGGGTAAAAGGAAAATAAAACCATGGCAAAATACAGATGTAGGAACACTTCCTTAATCTACATATTTCCACTTATGTGCTCTGCCAAACAGCAATTTGAAGTCACCTTTATTAATCTCAAATATATATAAAAACCTGGTTTCTGACAGGTTAGATTGCTACATTGAATGAAAATATGTCTATTGCACATCACTATTCTGATTTAAATGGGCTGATAATCATCTTGGGAGAACTGCAGATCTGGGGGGAAAAGCTGAGCTGAAGCGAATTAATTAAATTAGTAAGGAAAGTTCTGAGTAGAACTGACAGATACATTAATACGATACCCTATTAAATGCAAATTGAAATTCTGAATATGAACAGCTGCAGGCAGTTCTAACACAGCTCTCAGCATTTGATTAGCTCAAGCTTTCTTGCACTGGAACTCACACATTTGAAAACTATTCACTGCCAAACAAAAAGAAATGAAAAAAAAAAGAAAGTTTTCAGATGATCTATGCATTATTCTACAGTATCTCAAAGATGACACAATAGTATATTTATGGACTATAAAGATTTCCTTCAGGCAAAGAAGAGGGTAACTCTGACCTACCATCTCTTTCCTTTTTACAAACTAGCAAGGGGTGAATTTCTCCCAGTTCTCCTTGTGTTATGCTCCTAGATTCAAACTACTGATAACGCAGTAGCTACATGCCACACTTCTGCTTCAGTACTCCTGCACAGGCATCCTACCATCTGATAGGCTGATAGTCCAGGGCCAGCTTTGCAGTACTCCTTGGATCTTCAAGATACAGGAAAAGAAGCAAGAAAAAACAAAAGGGAAGAGATGATCTTTACAGGCACAGAAAGGGTTAGAAATGCATAGTGAACACCCTTGGGCAGTGTGAAGCCTCGTTAAGTTCAGTAATTTACATAACCTGGATTTAAAAGAATACATACTGCAATCATCTTTCTCTCCTTGAGTCGCTATTTCAATCAAGATGAGACGTGAGTTTAAAAAAATTTGCGTTTCAGAAACTTACTTTTTGTGAAAGATGGCATAAGAAAAAAGGCAGTAGGAACAGTGCTCTGACTCCCAGTTTTTATCAAGCCTTTAAGCTTCAGTTATTTGAAGATTTTATGAAATAAATGGCTCAGTTTGAGCTACTGCTACATTCTGAAAAGAATATAGATGAGAAGCCTGTATTAGACTACCTGATGGTTATCACCATCTCATGCAGATGAGACTACCTGAAGAGTTTTGGTTAAGAATGATTACTTCAATCTTCTATTTATTTAGGAATTTTGCATTTTGCACTAAAATTCAGGTATTAGAAAAGAAGAGATATATTAAAGATCACCCTCTTCAGATCATGTAGTTTGTAAGATCTATTGAGGTGGCTGGTGTCCTGCTGCTACCATACCAGCTCTGGAGACCAACCTCAAGGCTGCCCACCAGACAACCTGACACCATAGCACAGCCAGGCTGTCACCAGGAGATGGAGAAACTTCAAAGGTATAGGAACAGTCTGAAGGCGTTTTGAGGAAAGCTCGTTCAGAAGCAGCCACTTGACTTCATATTGCCCTGCTGTATTGCTTTGGCGAGCACAAATGGCTATGGATGCAACACAACTAACCATCATGACAGCAACGCGTAATGGTATAATTTTAAATGATATGTTCAAAGCTGCACCTGTAAAGGTCTCTGCTCTGGCTCAGGGCAAGATCTGGCCTACGTTATGCACAATATACAAATTAAGCACCAAATGTGAGAGCAAGACAACTCAGTAAGTCTGGTTTTGAAAAGCACTAAACCAAGCTTCCCTCACACTATGCCAGTGGGAAAGCCACTCAGCTCTTGAATGACCTCTTCCCATTCTCACTCTTTTCCTAGATGACCAAGTGGATGATCCTGCTTTTCAAAACTGCGGTTCTGATTGTCAGCTGTAGCCTCTCTCTTTTACAGCAAACAGGAAAAGAGATAGTAAAACTAACTTTTTGGACATTAATTCTCAGGTATGCTGCTGTTCAGGGTGGAGAAAGAATCAGTGACAAGTAAACTGATGAAATAGAAACACTCCCTTACCGCTACGTAATCATTATCCTTAAGGTTTTCCTATAAATAATGGGGGTGGGGAGAAGGAAAGTTTACTGCCTGCTGCTGAAATAAAGGAAGTCTACAGTAATTTGGTATGACTACAGATGTGTCAACCTATAGGTTTGCTTACAAGCCCAGGGAAATATATCTCATTCACCGTCTCAGTTGAGAGCTGCTTTCTCCACTCTTAAGCCTGAAAGCAAATGAAGTACTATATCTGAATGCATTTGAAAGATCTGACAGAGAGTTATGTTCAGAACCAGGTACATCAAAGGTCAGATCACTGTTGACAAAATATTTTGCATTTAGTTCTCAAATTTAGAAAGTGCTACTGCTTCACTTCAAGGAACCTGGGATAAAAAATGGAGCAGTCAGGGCATCTTAATGTGAAATAAAACTGTCTTCTCCTATATTTGTCTGCACAATAGAAATCCATATAAATCAAAATCTGCAGCGCTGCTTCCAAGTATGACCGTGAATATAACTTTCTGAAGGTTATCAAAAAAGTCGTAAAGAATGAAGTAAAAAGGGTCAGCAACAGTGAACAGGCAAACAGATACAGGTAACATTTTCAAAATACACTATTTATATAATTAAAACTCTTACTACAGTGTACTTCCCATTTAACTGAGCATCGTCTCAAAGACCTTCACAAACTATGCCTTGCAACTTCTTGTCGCTGAAGCAAGAAAACCATGGAAGTTGCAGAAACAGCATCAGGAGTCATCCCAACTCTAGATCTTTTAAGATCTTCTTTTTCCAAGGAAGGAAAACCTAAAAAGCTGTGTGTGTGAATGTGTATCCCTCTGCTCAAACTACTGCACTGTCTATATATCTAATTGAGGGAATATCTCCAACTTATAGTGGCAGCACAGCTTATGACCTAACACATTCACTGAGCTGCTTTGCAGGTGCACTCAATACGTGCTTGATGAATGCTGAATAAAGACCAAAGTCAGGAGAGACAACAAAGGGCTTCAGACTTCTTTTTAGATGTTTTTTGGGGATGATGGTCAATTTCTGTATTACTGTTTACTTTGTGCATTGCTGATGCATCATGTGTAACAACGTAGAGTTAAGATGCAGAATTTGGATTATCTCTTTGAACTTGTTTAGGATCACCACAGTACACAGATAGCTTTAAGAAAACAATCGAGGTTGTGAAGGAATTTGAATCCACAACCCCGGACAAGCAGTCAGCCCTCACACTATGTTGCTGGAGGTAAAGCGCACCCATGCCAAATTTCCTGCGGTAACGAACTTTCTCTTTTCATTACCAAGTTTCATTTTTACATCTTAAGAGTGAGACACTGTACTGGATAACTACTCAGTGCAATTGACTTAACAGTGGAGGAAAAGTTTGCTAATACGGATACAAATTCAATTACCGATTTCATCATGTTAACAACATATTCTCATTTACTTTCCAAGAACATCCACTTGATGATTTCACTAGCACAAACGTATGCAGCTTCACCACGTACTGCAGAACAGAGTAACAGAAGGCAAAAAACCCTGCAATGGAAAAACCCCTGTATTCTTTTACTCACAGGTTTTTTTTAAACACCTGGCAATACAAAGCCGTCATGGGTGCAAGGTAGTATTCTCTAAAGTCTTTTAAAATACTAGTTTTATTCTCAGCTGGACTGTAACTAAGCTATTGTTGCAACAGACATGCCGAACTCCATGCTTTCAGCAAGATTTGGATGTATTATGCAACAGAGAAAAAAACTTTGAGAAGATTTTCTATGGCTGAGACCTCCAAAGTTGCATACCTAGCAGAATGATAAAAGGATGGCAAGGGAGCAGAGCCTACATTCCAGACTCTGCAGGGGATTTACAGGCATTTTCAGTCAGACGGGAAAAAAAAACCCAAACCCACCAACAAACAACCCTAAAAAGCTCTTCTATGCAAAAATCCCCCTCTTGTATATCTGTGTTGTGCAGAGAATTTCCCGACTTTATCATCATTATCTGAATTCAGTCCCCACCACCACTTTCCAGAATTCTAGGTATATCAATATTCCAGGGACAAACTGCTGGACCAGCCTGTTGCCTCCCTCTAGTTTTGCAAAACACTGTTTTGGTGCAGAATGTCTGTGAAACTGCTACATGAAGAAGTTGTTGCCGCTGCCACTGTTACTGAGGAAGGGGAAAAAAACCCGAAAACCAACAGATTCAGAAAGTGCAGAAGCCTGAGTGATAGCATTGACTTGAGGAGATGAGAAAAAGCAAAATGAGTGATTGCCTGGAATGGGTGTATTTAGGAAGCATGACACATGTACTCCAGCTTTAGGACTTACACCAGTACTGATCATTGTTTATGAAAAACCAATCAGCAAGGAGCACCTTGTAAAGCTGGGAAAAATCAAGAAAATTATAAAATAGAATTCAACTGAATCTAATTATCACAACTAAATGCATCCGTAGTATGACTGCACTGGGATTATCTGGCTAAGAGAAAACATGAACATGAATAGGAGAATTCTGGAGTTGAAATTGTTTTATTGGTTGTGGCATCAAGGTTCTGAGTTTGTAAACATATCATTTACTATTAAACAAGGCTTATGTTTTAACATGTAATATTCTAACTTTAAAAAAATATAGGTATTTTCTTCCCCAAACCAAACAGAGAGAGGTAGAGAGTATGTTCCTTCTCAAGCATTACTGAAGAGCAACTAGATAGTTAATCTGCACAGTAACAGTTTTTCTACTCTTACACAGATTGGGTTTTAGGCCTAACCACATGGCAGATTGGGTTTTAGGCTAAATCAAACTTTCTGAACAAAGAGCAGAGGTATCCATGCTAGCTTGTGCTCCAGTGGCCGCAGAAACACCCCCACAGCGGATATAGCCCAGCTCTTCTAACACTGCAATGCTATAGAAGTCGTCCAAGCCCTTACCATCATATTCTAAGGAAAAAATATTCTAGACTCATATTCTCATATTCTAGACTGGCATAAGCAACAAGAAAAAAAAATCGCTGCCACAAGGCCTTGCCAACTACAATTTCACTGCTAATTTTTAAATATTTGACAATTATCAGCTTTCCTTTCAGAAAAGTGATGCCACATTACTCTTTACAAAACCTGAGTTTAAAATTACGCCTGTTCAAATTACCTGTGTGCACATCAGGCCACATCTGAATATCCATCACTGCTTTTATGGGAAACAGCAGGAAAAAATGATGTGCTGCTGAAAATGACATCAGAAGGCAAAATTATTATTTTTAACAGCAAGGCCATATGAACAAATCACCACAAGGTAAGAAATACTTTTATTTATCCATGATAACACCTGACACCCGCTCTCACCTTGCAATCCACTCCAGCTTGACTTTCTCACGTCAGAATATGTATTTTCTCACTCAATATATGTATTTTCTTCCCCAAACCAGAGAGAGGTAGAGAGTATGTTCCTTCTCAAGCATCAAATCAAGTCAGCACAGAGCAAGCCCACATGCAGGTTGTGTCTACAAGTACAATACTGAACATGCCTTTGGCACATCCTGGCACCTGGTCATTGCAGTCATTAAAGCATTTGTCATTAGCAGGAGGCTGATGACCAGGGTCCAGCACAGGCCATTCCTCCTCCCCACATTCCAGTCTGCAAATTCAATTGAAGAGGATATTACTCTTCACCTCCTTCCCATGCCCAGTGCCGATAAAACCACCATATAGCGAAACACAGTAAAAGGCTACATTGCTATGATGGATGAGGTTATTTCTAACTGTATTAAATAGCTTATAGTCCAAAGGAAATATAGTGAGAAAGAGAAGATTACCACTTGACAGATTAAATAACAATTTCCTTTTTTAGTTGAAGATCAACTAAGAACATTTCAAATAAATAGATACAACCCCCACCCTAGAGGAAGGGGCAGATGACTCTCTTCCTTTTTCATTTGCTGACAGAAAACACTATCTGAGCTCACCCCTCTACTGACCTGCTATGAAGTTTTAAAAAACCACCATTAATTAACATTCAAAACACAACTGTGCATATAAATGCAGGGCTTTGTGTGCTGTCATCTGTTTCCTAACCCCACAGGAAGTATCTTTGTACATCCTTTTTCTGCAGAAAGAAAGGAAAACACAAATGGAAAAGGCTAAGCATGAAGTTCAGTTTTCAAATAACTTTTTTCCTTAGGTCATCCTGAATAGTCTGGATTGTCACAATTAAAAAAATTAGCTACTTTTCCAAACATTTACCTGCAAATAAAGACTGTTTCTTAAAAACATATACAAAATTTAAACTCTTACTGTGAGCTTAAGGAGTAACAATGAAACAACAGTAATATGTTTAGCATAATATATCATCCAATTCTCTTGCCTTTCTGAGGAACAGTAAGGAATGTAGGTGCACACTAAGGCAAGGCCATTTAAAGATGTGTTGTATGAGAGAGTTTTTGTAATTTTATAAGACTCTGCATAAGAGTTTTAGTAGCTTACCTCAGTTTTGGCACCGCACAAATGTTTTCCATTTTATTTTATTCTATTTTTAATTCAGTCAAACATTTTATTGCTAAACTACAGTTATTACTACTTTTTGTCTTTGGTTTTGTCTACCAAACAGTTATATTCCTGTCTTTCACTTTATTTCACAAATCAAAATCTTAGTTTCTTGATTTACCCAAAAGAACTTCACAGGAGGAATGCTATGCACAAAACTGACCTAAACGAGGGCTGTTTTATGCAAATGTACGAATTACAGGCATTCTTTGTTCATACCACAATTCTTTATATGTTAGTATATAAAAGACTTGCCTTGCTCTCACTTGAGAGTAGTTACTAAGCAATACATTTTAAAAACAAAATGCTGCAAAAGATCAGCTCTCAAAGTGATGACACTGAAGTAATTTCTACCAAAGCGAGGAAACTATCAGAACAAAGCCTCAGGAGCTGAGAAGGCAGAGGGGGGAGCCAAAGAGATGATGCATCCTTCAAAGACTTTATAATCTGGGGATAGATAAGGTAAGAGACAACCACAGATGCAGACAAGCAGAAAGGGCAGAAGCAAATGGTAAAAACATTAATTAGACAAATATCTAATTTTTCATCAGTTCTGCTCCAGAAGCCAAGGAATTTCATGGAGAAATGTGAGTGATTTGACAGATGATTATAGGGAACATCTCTTTTGAACCAAAAGTACTTGATCGAGAGGAAAGAAATTAGGCAGGAGGATTTCAGACCTCTTCCAAAAAAATCACAGAAACCCCCCAAATTATATACAAACAATGTTGCAGGAAAGCAAAAGCTAAGCTGCACAGAATAATAGAATAAGATGTCTACAAAACAACACAAGAAACATTAGCAGTGTATAAAAGCATAGTAGCAAAAAAAAAAAAAGAAGACAGAAAGAAAAAGAAAATCCAAGATTGCACATAGTTACAAGCACCAGCTATTGCGTCAGCTCCAATTCAGCAAACTTTATGCAATCACTGGTGACAGATTCCTTGGTCACCTTCTGCCTGCTTTTAAAATAAGATTGTTTTTTCCCCCTCAGCTCTGATCCAACATCAATTCCATAGACACCTAGTTTAACCACCCAACAATTCATTTCCTTTAAGGTTAAAAAGCACAGATTTCAATTATTGTATGTTTTAAAATGTCAGTCAAACTAAATGCCACAGCATGAAGAAAACAAAAAAAAACAAAAAAGAAAAGAAAAATTAAGTCAAGGAGTGTATTGGCTGAACATCACACCTTCCAAGCTTCAATGGCAAAGCATGCTGCTTCTCATGTGGTTTTTCTTTGGGCAAACTCGTAAACAAACCACAGCTTCAGTTTCAAGAATATCACCTCTGTAACCTCCTGCTGCTTGAGGTAGTCAGTCAGCAACAAAGAATAATAAGGTCTTCTACGGATATGTCAACCACAAAACGAAGGTTAAACATGACATGATGAACACGACTGGCAAGCTGGTAACAACAGACAAGGAGAAGGCTGAGGTACTCAACATTTTTGCCTCAGTCTGCACTGACAACCTCTCTTCCCAGACTTCCTGAGTCAATGGACCGCAATATGGGAACCAAGGGGGCAAAGTCCCTTCCACTATAAGAGAAGATCAGGTTTGTGACCGCCTGAGGTACCTGAACATACACTTGTCTATGGG